>NC_079213.1:88470130-88660130 GCF_029633865.1 Lampris incognitus | reverse complement strand
GCACACCTGAGTCTGATCACTAATCAGCCTCACTATCGCACATCAGCTCTCCCATGACCCACGCCCCCTCACTCTCCGCCTGCAGCCGAGGCTAAACCACACCCCACTCACTACGACATACTCCCACCGCTCGACATTCGCCGGGGCTACATCCGGTTGACAGCAGCCAACGCGAGAGGAAATCAGCTATGACCATCTGCAGCCCTCGCCTATGGACCACCTTGAACTTAAAAGGCTGTAAGGCCAGATACCAATGGGTGATTCGCATATTGGCATCGTTCATGCAGTGGTGCCACTGGAGCACGGCATGGTCCGAACAGAGGGTGAATGAATGCCCCAGGAGGTAGAAGCGGAGGGTGCCAACAGCCATGTGATGGCCAGGTACTCCTTTCTACAGTGCGAACCTTTTCTCCCTCTCCGCCAGCTTGCAGCTTATGTACAGCACTGGGCGATTGACTCCTCCCCCTCCTGGGACAAAATGGCCCCCAGCCAGTAGCCCTTGGTTAAATCCAGTGTCATAAAAAAGCAAGCAGAGCCAAGTCAGTCCAGGAGTTCATCAACCCGTGGCATTGGATACGCATCAAACTTGGATACATCATTCACCTTGCCCTTATACATATCCTGCACCACTCTTACATACATTTCTGCCACTCCCGACTTCCTCGTACAGTACCACACCTCCTCTCTTCACTAAATCCACAAAGGCACAATCTAACTTCTTCTGGCCTTCTCTATACTTCTCCATCAACATTCTCAAAGTGAACACACATCTGTAGTGCTCTTTCGTGGCATGAAACCATACTGCTGCTCGCTAATCATCACCTCTCCTCTTAAACTAGCTTCCACTCCTCTTTCTCATATCTTCATGCTGTGGAGGATCAACTTTATACCTCCATAGTTACTGCAGCGCTGCATATCACCCTTATTCTTGAATTCCTCGCCACTTTATTGAACCCTAGCCAATTCAAGTCTAATAGAAGGGCTGTGACTGGCAGGAACTAACCACGGCCCGTACGCTATCCTTTTTCTCCCGGTATCTATGTCATTGGCCACCACTGGATACTTGTGAATATCCGCATGCACACATCTAATATCCACTCATGATGCCTCTACCAATGTACCGGGCTGAACCAGGCTTTGAAGATTCAGCATCTAAATAAAGCCTGTGTCCACCAATGCTTGATATACGTATACCCCTTTGCATACATACTGGCACACTGTATATCCCTTCTGGACTGGGTGGGGTGGCTGGTGGGCCAAGAACCCAGACCACCTGGTCCAGTTCCATTAATGAACACTCCCTCCGCCAGTGGCCCAACTTCCCGCACTGCCAGCACTCCTGGCCTGATGTTCAAGGCACCCCCTCTGGGTCTGGGAGAGCCGAGGCTGAAGCTGGACCCTGTGGAGAAGGAAAGAGGGAGGGGTAAGAGTGGGAGCATGGTGTAGGGGTTATGGGCTGCTGCGTGGAAGTGTGTGTGGGTGGGTGAGTCCGAGGCTGTCCCCCTCTGTGGGGCCAGGACTGGGTGGACCAGCCAATGCCGGCGATCCCGGCCTGGAAGGGCAAGGTGGTCCTCTGCCAGAGTTACGGCTCTACCCAGGTCATTCGGGTGGTGGCAGTAGACCCAGTTAGCAGTTCCAGGGTACAAACAGGTGATGAACTGCTCCAGTGCCACTACCTGGATGACCCATAGGTGTTGTCCAGGCCTGGATGCAGCCACCATCTCCATCTCACGTGGAGCTGCCACTCTAGAAAAAAGGGATGTTCGCGGGTGTCCTCCAGGTTGAGTGTATTGAACCGGTGCCAATTTCCTACTGGTGTGAGTCCCAACCAGTGGCCTGTCAGATATAATAGTAGTTCCCCTGGGAGGATGCCAGTAGGGCAAAGGCTTGCAACTCCCTGGTGAGCAGGGAGAGCACACACCCATTCTTCCTCCGGCTATCCACACACAGACGCCATACTTTTGAAGGTGGCTAGGAAAGTGTCAGGGTTGTCAGCGGATGTCATCTTGGGGAGGGTGATCTGGGGCTGAGGAGACGGGAAAGCGTCCAGATCACCCCCGGGGGCAGCTGGAGGGGAGCGCAGCAGCTCCCTCAGCAGAGCCTGTCTTCTGCCTGCTGGGGCCAGCCCCTGCAGGACTTGTCTGCTGTTGTTGCATGCCGGTGAGATGGTGGAGGGATTGCCCGGGTGGAGACTCCTGTCTCCACCCGTATGGGCCAGCACTGTGGCAAGACTGTATCCAGTGTGTGTGTGTGTGGGGGGGGGGGGGGGGGTTGGGATGGAGAGGTGGACACAAGTTAGGTGGTGAACACAGGTTTTATTTACAGTGTCTCTATTTACAAAGTCTTTTACTTCGAAGGGCTGGCTGCTGGAGCTGTTTCTACCTTGCTCTCTCACTGTCTGCCCCAGAGTTATCTTTCTCTCTCTCTCTCTCTCTCTCTCTCTCTCTCTCTCTCTCTCTCTCTCTCTCTCTCTCTCTCTCTCTCTCTCTCTCTCTCTCTCTCTCTCTCTCTCTCTCTCACTCTCTTTTGTGTTGTGTTAACTCATGTTCAAGTTTTTGTCAGTGTCATTCCAGGACCCAGCTTCACTGCAGAATATAAAGAGCAGTTTTGATAGTTGATACACCTGAGGCTGATCACTAATCAGCCTCGCTATCGCGCATCGGCTCTTCTGCGACCCAAGCCCCCTCTTTCTCTGCCTGCAGCTGAAGCTAACCTGTACCCAACAACCAATCAGGATTAGTGCTTTACCCTAACCTACCCATTTATCTGTAGAGAAACATTATATCAGACTTTAAACTAACTTAACCAGACCGGAGAGTTCTTAAGATGTAAAATTGTCTTACCAAGTTGTTTTGGTATTGCAATGCAACATCGCAAAAGAATAAATGAACTTGCAGAATACTGTAAGGGGAATTTCATCCTGGAAAATTATATCTTTTTATCACACTTCCATGCCAGGCCGTAACACTAAAGAAACATTACACAGAATGACATTGATACTGCACTCAGTCATTTGTTAGACTGAAAATGCTGCAAAACCATAAAACAACAGCAGCAACAACAATAACAACAATAACAATAACAGCAGCAACATAAAACACTGGTTTTAGAAACTGCTTCTGCACACCTCAGAGCCAAGTACCATCAGGGGACCTCACTAGGTTTTATGACCCCTGGCAGCATCTCACATTCTGAACTTTGAGAGTTGTGAAGACTTGGGTCATTTATTTCATTCCAATCTTTTCTTTTTGTCATATTGAGGGTGAAAACTGGGCAACCTGTGTTTTTCATGTACAGACTCACATTGTGAACTTTAGTGAAAGCTATAAAGCTGTTGATTTTGCCTGTTGAAACTGTAAGTCACAGTGACATGTAAACAAATGGAAGGAGACATCTTTACGCTGTGAGACAAGGGATCGTGCAAAACGTGATGGAATGTGGTGCTTGTATTTAGTAACTGTAAATTCTCTAGTCATTATAAATTGATAATCATATTGCTGTTTTTTTAAAAAAATATTCTAATAGCTGTTAACTTAATGTCTACACGAGAGGCCCCGAGTACCCATGAATGGTAAAAGTAGGCTAGCGATTTGTAATTTCTCACGTTCTTAACAGTTTGTGCTGGAAATGTACTGAAAATAAGCACTGATAATAACAGGGCTCTTAATGTACTGAACACGATACTCAATTTAGTCTGCATTCAGTAAGCTTACAGCAAACAGTTCAAACTTGGCATATTGAGAGCAAGTGTCAGTAAAAGTTCTGCTTCTAAGCTTGGCACAATCTCACAAACTAACGGTCCTGACCGAAACCACCCCAACATGACTGTTTAACTTATTAGCTAACCACAAAATTGAAGGGATATGATTTTCCTTGAGCTTGGGAAATGGATATGGAAGGCTTTTGATAGGGTAGAGGAGGAAATGAAATTATGTAGCAAATGGCTGGCACTATTTAACAAAAAAAAAGAAAAAAAAAAGATCAAGCCTTGAAATAACACACACTTTTCACATTTAACACAAAATAGGGGTTTTCACAAGTGCATGTGTGCAACTATGCAGATATGAACTCAGGTTAATAGTATCATGACATAATTGTGCTAATGTTTTGATAGCGGTACAGTGTCCTCCAACCTTTAAAAGTTGATCCTGAACTCTCTCATTACCTGCCCACGTCTTTGACCCTAATTATCCCAGTTTGCCTAATTTACTCATTCTTGCTGAGAACTGAGCAACGTGGTGATGAGGTCTTCGGTTTCTGTCAATCTTTCACTTACAGGCATCGACCTGGACCCCACCACCATGTGTCAGCCTTTTAATTTGCTCTTCTTTTGGGGGGCAAGATTGGAGGGGAGCTTGCTGGAGGAAATCGATGGGAAAATGGGATGGAATCTGCTGAGTGGACCAGAGCGAATGGAGTCCTCCCTCTTGGGCATAAAGAGAGCACTGGAATTAGAAAGTCTGGACAATGTTTTAAGCTTCCTCCATGAGGTTCCAGACAGCAATCTACACCCTCGAATCCCTTTGTGGTTTGCGTTTGCAAGATTAATTTCTTGTTTTTCCAAATTGATCGCTTCTTTACGAACTCATTTCAGACTCAAATCCGCTCAGACTCGGCGTTCCAGCTACCTGCCAATGGCGCCACATATTCCAAACACAGGAGTCAGCTTTCCAGAGGGTTGTTTGATTGGCAGATGTAAATTTTTGCAAAATCTGTAAGACCTGGATGCTGCTGGAGGCTCGTGGTGTGAGGAATCCCCAACAATTTTGGATGTAGCTAACTTTCATGAAACGGTTAGAGGCAGCACAGACTGTTTTTGTTTTTTTACACTTGGCATGATGGTATGTTTTTTCTATTGGAAAGCCAAACCCAACTGAAAACATCAATTTGTCTTTTCCTTTAATTTTCGAAGGTGAGACTAAGTTCAAGCTCAGTATGTCCTGACTGAAATTAACCTCAAAACTGTTTAACCCCGGAATAAAACCATATGAACAAGCGGAGAAAATGTCCTTTAACTAGCTTAAAAAATCATTTAACTGATTCTGTAGGAAATTACCGTACAACAGTTGTGTCTTTCACCCTGTTTATTAAATCATTACTGGAGTCAACTTGATCCCAGCATGTTAATGAGCGTTTGATGTGCAGAAAGCACTGTTGTTTCTGCTAAAGCAAAACAAGCTCTCTCTTCAGGCTGACATCAGACTCGTAGTGTATCTTGGCCTGTGACTCAGGAAGGTAAGGTGATCGAATATCACTTTCGCAGATTCCAGGTACTGTATTTTATGATCTTAAATTTCCCCTCATATAATAACTTACATGTGCCGTAGCCCCATACGTATCGCTTCCCTATTACCCTTGTCAAAATAAGCCCTCCAGTGTTTCGCAGGGCAATTTCCTAACACCCACCCCACTCCACCATGCACCCACCCAAAAAAATCATCAGTCCCAGACAGTGTTGGAGATTATCCCCAATTAGCCGGGGAACTCTGCCAGTGACAGGCTTTCTCTGCCTCCCTGCCGTCAGCCGGTGTGACATCCCTGGTGCCTGCCGCTACTACGTCGGATGCCCTGCCACATTGCTGTCGTCTGCCTGGCCCGTCAATGTCAAAGCGACCTGGCGGACGTCTAAACCCCTGGTGACGCCATGCACGCTGCTGTCACCGCATCATTTGTTGCACCCCCTCCCACCATCCAACCAACGCCCCCCCCCCCCACTCAAACTACTCTCTCGTACTCTGCAAGAATGCTCTGCATTTTCTTAAATGTCTCTCTTCCCCTACGTCCCGCAACATCCTCGCACCATGTGTCTCCATCTAGCATGCCTATCCCCTTCTCACAGCATCTGAGGATACAGAAAAAAACTGTCTGCTTCCTTAATTTTTATTCTATGGACGAGGTGCAGAAGACGTTTGGGGTAGCACAGCTAACTTCTTTAACCCTCAACCCGGCCATCCCTGTAGGCTTTGGAGTTTGGTTGACAGCCTGGACCCATCAGGTTGTCAGTTTCAAATGGTGGCCATAATTCAGCATCCCCACTTCAGACACAATAATAATGGTGGCTGAGCAGCCGCAGAGCCTCCAAAGGCATGTGTCTAATGAAGCATTACCAGCAAGTACCAGCTCGGCTTAGAGCTCATCCTGTTTTAGGATGGTTAAAGTACCGCTGCCACTAATGTGTGTATGCTCCGCTGTAAGGCCTGTTTTCCTCTCGGTAAATAATGTGGCTCACCCTCATCAGAAATGTGAGTCGCTTGAGCTGTCAGCATCAAACAGGGTGATTATAATTATAGACTAATTAGTCCTCCCTCGGTGAGGTTTTCTGCAGCTGGATGAGAGTGGGGTGGGTGAGGGCGGTATCAGGGAAGGTGGAAAAAAATCTTTAGCAGTTGCATCATCCGTTGCCACCAGGCGGTTTTGTGTGTGTGTGTGTGTGTGTGTGTGTTTCTGCTGCCAATATTTGCTTGTGCTGTTAGGGTATAATGAGCCAGGAATTATGGGTAATTATTACCTGTTAAGGGAACGAAAGAGTCAGGGCTTTGATCATCTTTACTGGCATTTTTGAATTTCCTCCTTTAGTAGATGTTACGTTGTTTAACCCAACCTTTTAACCTGGGTCTTTAAACGACAGCGGACCACAAGATCACAAAACGATGTTCATCATAAACTTTAAATAGTCCCTTACAGAGTCCTTTACTTCTGTAAACTCACTCTTCTGCTGCAAAGTAAATAACCTAATTAAAACCAAAGTGACAATTATAGAGAGAAAAAACTGAATAGCATGCACTCAGAGTGTGCAGAGTGTGCAGAAAATTAAGAATGTTGTGTAAACAGTGAGGCAGGTACATATTTGGTACTAGGTGCCCCAGCCAGAATGTCATAGCATATAATCAAGCTGGCACAGTCATAAGCTCCATGCACAATTCAACAGCCATCATCTTCAAAATGTTGCAGTGCATATTTTCCCCTCATGCTTCTCTATGTTAAAAAATAACATGAATGTTAAAGCCCTCAGCTATTTTTGGTTCCCACCAAGGCTCCAGACTCTGCTAGCAGCCCATGTTGCTTAAAACATTAAGTGAAGCCATAATCGTGTTACCACGACATTTTATGATATTCCATTGTAGCCTGAGTCAAGTCCCTAATGATCAAACTGGAATTGTACATAAACACATAAAACCAGTTACCGCCGCACTTAATAACTAGCTGTGTCGCTTTGGAGGGATTATGCAACCATTGGTATAGAGATACTGTCTGCCCTTCTCACGCAACAACAGAAAGTTAATTATTTCAATACTGCACTATGGGAAAGGTTGCTCCATGACTGTTCACGGTATGGGAGCTCCTTTGATTTCACAAATCTGTCCACTCTTGAGCCTCAGACTGCAGACTGCTAATGATTATTTGGCTCTGGGTGCCTCAGTCATTCTGAGGCACTTGGCGTGTCAAGCCCATGCAACCACAGGACAAACAGGGTTTTTGCACACACACCTGCCCAAAACAACATTTCATCACCAAAGGGCCCTGTAATCAATGTCTCAATTACATAGTATGTGAGTGTTTGCCTGTTTGCACATTTTTCTATGATTCAAGGAAAGAACGATATTAGGGAATGTGAAATGTAATATCTTGCATTCTTAAGTGGATTTTTTTTTCTGCCCAATTGTACTTGGCCAATTACCCCACTCTTCCGAGCCATCCCGGTCACTGCTCCACCCCCTCTGCTGATCCGAGGAGGGCTGCAGACTACCACATGCCTCCTCCAATATATGTGGAGTCACCAGCCGCTTCTTTTCACCTGACAGTGAGGAGTTTCACCAGGGGGATGTAGCATGTGAGAGGATCACGCTATTACCCCCAGTCCCCCTCCCCCCCAAAGCGGTGCACCGATCAGCCAGAGGTGGCACTAGTGCAGCAACCAGGACAGATACCCACATCCATCTTCCCACCCACAGACACGGCCAATTGTGTCTGTAGGGACACTTGGTCAAGCCGTAGGTAACACGGGGATTCAAATGGGCGATCCCCATGTTGGTAGGCAACGATATAGACTGCTATGCTACCCGGATGCCCAAGTGGACTTTTAATAGGGCCTATAGCACACAATGCAAATACAGAAGTGCAGTGCTTGAAGTTATATGCCAAACAAATTGTAAACGTCACTTAGCAAATGTACTCTAGCTGTGAAAGTGTGAGGTGTTTGATAGCTTCAGCCTGTTAGATACCACTAGGAAAATAGGACTAGTGATATAATGTCAGTCTCCACCACACTGTGCTCATCCATGGCAGTTTGGAAGTGATACTTATATGGATGCCTGTGAGCCTCCCTCCCTGTCAAAGCCATCGGGCCACTTGTGTCTCAAGCACCAACACATATTTCAGATGCCCAAAATAACCTAAGCCAGCTGGCACAATGCACCCCTGGAGACACATATTGAAGAGCTGCTGCTTAACCAAAAATACAAGAGATAGCTGCAGCATAAACACGCCAAAACAACACAATCTAAAAGTTCTCGAGTTTGGTTCCTGGCTGTTAAAGCCTCCATACTTACACTTGCTCCTGAGGCTATCACAGAGAGATTGGCTCAACTTTGCTCATTTCTTTTCACTTCCAATTATCTGTGAATGGCCATCCAAATAGTAATGTTCCATCAGAGACTATACATGTGTATACTGTGTTGCAGGTTACTGGTTAGAGTAATTTGATGGGAGTCCAGGTAATTTAGCGGTCTATTCCGTTGTCTACCAACACGGAGATTGCCGGTTCGAATCCTCATGTTAACTCCGGCTTAGTCGGGCGTCCCTACAGATACAATTGGCCGTATCTGCGGGTGGGAAGCTGGATGTGGGTATGTGTCCTGGTCGCTGCACTAGCACCTCCTCTGGTCAGTTAGGGAGCCTATTCAGGGGGGAGGGGGAACTGGGGGGAATAGCGTGATCGTCCCACGTGCTACGTTCCCCTGGTGAAACTCCTCACCGTCAGGCAAAAAGAAGCGTCTGGCGACTCCACATGTATTGGAGGAGGCATGTGGTAGTCTGCAGCCCTCTCCGGATCAGCAGAGGGGTGGAGCAGTGACCGGGACGGCTCAGAAGAGTGGGGTAATTGGCCGGATTCAATTGAGGAGAAAAAGGCGGGGGGGTAAAAAATAATTTTAAAAAATCACAATTTGCTTGTTGGTAGCAGGTGAAGTCTTGGACAACCCCTACATATATCTAATTGGTACTGTCAGCTCAGCTTTCTATAACATCAGCCAGTGGATCTTGTGTAAGATTCTCAATTTCTAAGATCCCGATGAGGTCTCTTCTCCTGTACTGTACCAGCTGCAGGCTTGTGGACTAGCTACCATCTTTCTCAGTTTGCTGTCGGCCTCTCAAGTGCCCTGCTCTAACATTGCACCTCTTTCTGTTCCCTGCCTCTAATGAAATTCATGCCAGTTTAATTTGCCTCACCCTCTTGTTAAGTCTTGCGCTGTATCTTACTGAGCAGAATGAATGTCGCATTGTCTGACTGCAGGACATGTCTGAGAAAAACAACATTTAGGCATGGAGGATCTGCGGAGGGAAGGGGAGAACGAGAGCCTGAACTGGTGACCAAATGCATCTTGTAAAGTGACTCTGAGGCATGTTGTAATTGCTTTAGAACTATGGTCATCCTTAGTTGTTGTTGTTTTTGTTGTTTATTTGGCTTTAGCACGTAACGGCACGGTTTCATTATAGTCCTCGTAGTTTCATCATAGCCCCCCCGGTGTTTAAAGGTATTGCATATCCAAGTTGTGGAATTGTTGCACAAGTTGAGGGAAGTCAGTTGCATGCTTCACTAGAAGTGTATTGTACATGCCAAGTCAGTGTCAGTCGATCCACTGAATCATTCAGTGCTCCGATCGATGGAACATCCTCGGTGTATTCATCCTCACAAAGGCAGGAACTCATTGATCAGCCCACCGCCTCTCATCGCTGCATCATTCTCCCAAAGCAGAAGGAGGAAGAAATCTGTATTTTCAATGCATAATGAGCAAAGCTATTACTCTGCATGCTGACAACCAGTCAATTCCACTACAGTGTTCTCTGTCTTCAGCTGGGGGAGAAGCTCAATAATATGAGTGCAAGATAAACCGGGCATGCGAATCTGGCTGTCAAGTCTCTAGTACAGATGGACATTTTATGAGTTGGAGTGAGAGTTGGTGTGTGTAGCTGGTGTATGTGTGTTTGTGTTTCACCATAGTCTGTGTGTGTGTGTGTGTGTGTGTGTGTGTGTGTGTGTGTGTGTGTGTGTGTGTGTGTGTGTGTGTGTGTGTGCATGTGTGAGCGCACGTGCATGCATGCTTCCAGCACATCAAACATTTACCCCCTTTCCTCAAAGGCTTTTTTTTTAATATATAAACTTTTTTTTTCATACTCCCCTCAGAAAATATCGAGTTGAGGCAATAAAACACCAGTTTTAGAAAATCATTCTAAGGCACCTAACTGTGTGCAGAAACAGTAAATGATCCCCGTAGTGGGGGATTACAGAGTAGCCCTCCACCTGCCAGTTGTTAAATAATGCAACTGGTCAAATGGGTGTGCTCAGGCCACACTGCACCTTACAGAGGACAGCCATCTGCTTTGCTTTGCTACAGCATTCGGCTTCCCAGCAATCCCCTTGTCAAACCAGCCATATCCCACCTGCTCCACTCCAACGGCATGATTAATTCAAAGTTGCTGGAATATGTACACAGTATGGATTGGCAAACACACTTTCAGTGTACGCCCATTGAGTCTTTTGTTGTCATCTACATTCTGTTTTCCTGTAATGTTTGGCTGTGTCTTTTGATTGTATGCTTGAATTATCCTCTTTAATTCATTCTTTTGAGGTCATTTGTTTCAAAGACGAAGACCTTTTGCCTTCCCCATGATTTTGCACTAATTCCCTCTCATCACCCCTCTGTCATTGTGTTTAAATGCCATTTTATCCAGTCATTCCTGTGCACCATCAATCTGCAAATAAACCAAATATGTCCAAATGATATGTGCAAATAAACTTCCATCCATCCATTATCCAAACTGCTTATCCTGCTCCCAGTGAAACTTACAATTAAGGACGTAAACAAACAAAAGGAGATAATTTGGTAAAAGGTCTCTTTGCATGCTGAATAAGCTCTCAAGTTTTCCCCCGATTACCTCTGACATCAATAACACCTGGGTTTGCAAAGAAACTGTTGTCATGTACCCTTTTTACCAAACTCCTTTAGTTCCTGTACATTGAGCATTTGCTTGTGAGAGGGATATTAATCATGATTGTCTTTACAACAAAAGTTGCAGTCCTGGGTGAACACTCCACCTGTTTGACTGAACTTACTTGATTTGTGGTTCGAGCCAAATTTCTCAAGGTGGAGCTTTCAGAGCCTTTTCCATTATCCATTATCCAAACCGCTTATCCTGCTCTCAGGGTCGTGGGGATGCTGGAGCCTATCAGAGCATTTTGTTTAGTGTAATTAAATCATGAGCGCCATCTTCAGTGTGACAGGCTAGCAAAACAGACGGTCGAGCACCCCCTCCTCTTCCCTCTGGCCCCTTGGAGATGGTTGCCTGACACTAATGATTTCATTAACATGGCTAACAGGGCTTCACTACACCTGTTCGCAGGTGCCCCAGCAGATACCTCGGTAACCTCGCAAACGCGGTTCGAGGCCTCTGCCAAGACTATTTTATGGCTGCTGTCTATGCTATTGTGCTGTCGTTAGTTTTACTCAAATGTTACAACATGCACCTTCACATTTTTCTTGAGCTGCAGAGCCCCAAGTGCCCAGCAGACTTAGTGGAGAATATCTTGCTCAGTTAGTACTTTAACAATATCAGTTGATAAATGTGTCTATGGACAGTCCTGTAGCTCCTGCAATCACATAAATGGCATATACTGTTGGAATTTAAAACAATTGACCGATCCAAAGCCCCACCCCCTCCTTAGTTGTTGTTGCTAGGTCGGATAAGCTTGACAAAAAGAAACATGGCGATGTGGCCAACACCAGTTCCCTTTAGCCAGTTGCCACAGTGTGTATTAGATAGTTTCTGGGCGTCGGGTAATACAGCTTCAAGAAGCCACCAGCAAGGACTACAGTATGGAAATCACAATGTTAACTTTTGTGAACAAGACAAAACGATGTGAATGAAAAAGGGAGAAGCCACACATTATTTGCATAGAGATGGAGGGTGACAAGACTATCAGTCAACATTGCTCCTGCCCTACATAACTTTTACTGAGAAAACTTTTCCTGTTGGGATGCTAGACATCATGTAAACCCAAATAAATCACACCAAAAGTTACTTAGGGGCAACACATAGCCTTACAGAGATAATATAGATAATATATATAAACATTAGCCTTGATCTTTTCTGGCTAATGATAACTTGTGTCATCGTAAAAATATGTCCGCAACCTACATATTTGTCCGTTTCCAAATCTCTTTAACATTAACACAGAAATGAGGAGACAAACCTGGCTGATGTTGGTGATCTGACATTAGGCCAGCTCCTCTTGATGTAGCTATACGTTAGCTAGCTAGTTAGCTAGCGTTTTGCTAACTTAAGATGTGACTATATACAATGTAATGTGTCTGTGAAGATTGTGACATCATGGAAATGCGACTTTACATAGTAATATTTGTTACCTTTGAACAGACATAGGTGCCCTTGGTGATGGTGTTGATGTTTAACTGATGGTAAGATCCACTGCACAGCCTAACCCACTCTTTATATCAGGCAAAATTCGTTTTCGGTTTTGGGAATGGAATAAACAGAACACCTTCCACATGGTCAGGGTATCAAGTGTCACTTTTGCAGGTCCCCCAGACACATCTTTTAACCATCTTCTTGTTTTTTATTGGTGGTTGGCACCCGAAATATTGCATTACTGCTACCAACTGAAATGTAAGAACTTCACAATACTAATTATTTACATTGTACACCAAAAGTGATCCCATTCCAGGCATTGTCCATTCTATAACCCAGGCCCAGCTTGAGTTGATGCAAATCCTTCCCGCAGTGTAACATCTAGATCATCTCCAGATATGTCCACAACATTCAAGTATTTCCTGGCGGCGTCCAACACCATCTTGATTCTTTCTGACTTACCATTTATTTCAGCAGCACAATTTATGACCATGACAATGAATGCCAAAAATCTTTTCTTGTCCATGCAGTTATTCTGGTCAGATCCATTCTTTTCTGCTCCAGTTCTTTTTGCATTTCCACCATCTCGTCATTTCTCTCCACTCTCTTAGCAGCTTCGGCATACAACAATCCCATTTGTGCTCTCGTCTTACTCGCTTTCTTTTCCTTAATTCTTTTTGGACACTGTGCTGACCCCGTATCATGATTTTCCTTGTAGTGCAGGCACTTTGCTTGTTCCTTTACAACTTTACACTCCTCCACTTTGCAGTTGTCCTTTCCACATCTCCCACATCGTCTGACCCTACAAACTGCAGCAACATGTCCATATTCTTGTCAACAAAATATCTGAGAGGAGCTCTCTCATATGGCTTCACCCTGTAACATGTTGGAAAGAATTAAAATGGTGTTGGACGCTGCCAGGAGTTACTTAAATGTTCTGAACATATCTGGAGAAAATCTAGATGTTACAATGCAGGAAGGATTTGCATTAACTCAAGCTGGGTCTGGGTTATAGAATGGACAATTTCTGGAATAGGATCACTTTTGGTTATATCATAGTATATTCTTTCCAGCAATTCCCCTTCAAAAATCAAACTCAGAATTACTGTCCTCCCTTTTCCCTTTCTCATAATCTAGTCATTCGTCTTGTCTCACACACACCTGTAACATTCCGAAGTAACTTAGCCTTTACTGACAGCGGCACACCACATATCACTCCCTTCATCCTTGCTTTTGATCCGAGTGGGAAGCAAGTCACACAGCAATAATCTTTAAATACATCAATCTTAAGGGCTCTATCTCGCTGACGCTTTGATATATAATCAATTATAACTATTCCATTTCTAGTTATCCTGATCGATCATGCATCTCCAGGTTTTCCCCCTACAAACTTTCCGACCTCATGTGGGTCCTTGAAAATCCCATCTTTTCTTGCCACGGCTATAATCCTAACAAGATACGTTCCCTCTGTTCTCAAGGACTGACTAGCATCACTTGAGTAATTTGATGTGTTCTTCTTCCTTTACTTTTTATTTTCTAACCCTCTCGTGTCCTCATTTCCATTTTCAGTTTTGCTATCTGACTTTGATGCCATTTCTGCCATCCTTCCCAGCCTTTCAACCATCTTAAAAATGTGGTTTTCTTTTCAACATAGGCGAGCCTATCACATAGCATATCTAACTGTAATAGGAAAGAGGAGAGTTGACCGAGGTTCTTCCAGGTACCAAACTTGTTCAACTGTTATTGGAGTGCAGAGCAAAAAGGGGCGGGACTTTAGAAGGGTCAATTCTCTGAGGAACTGAGGATATAGGTCAGTATGTACTTTTAAATAGATTTAGAAATCTGGCAGGTGAATCTAACATCAAGTGAAGATGAAAATGTAAAACAATTATCCTCAGTGAGCACAGCACAAGCTTTTTATACTGTCAAAGAAAAGAAATCTAGTTTTGATCGTCTTTCCTATCTGCAAGGTCTGTGTGAACTCATGCAAATGATTCTCAGCCCTTGTTTTAACCTATTTGGAATACCAGTAGGGTATTGTCTAGTTAAAACCCATTAAGATGACTCTGTCTGAATTCTCCTGATAAGGTGAAATCCTACCCATTGGGCGTTCTCTGGAGGTTGAAACAAGGATAAATAACTGTTTGCGAGTGCTATTTAACTCAGGTCCTTTCCTCTACGGTGACTTCAGGCTCTGAGCCAAAGCAGCTGGATCTTCTCTGCCCCTTGTTTTTTATCTCTGTCTACCATCGGTCTTAGAGTAGCCCCAGCCGTGTCTCTCTCCGGACCTCTTTTCTCACATTATCCACATGCTTTATTGGTCTGTAACATGTCAAGGAGGCCTATCCATCTCCTCGACCACTCCTCTGACAGGCCTGCTGGTGGTGTTGCCCCAACTCCCCGAGGCTTAGGCTGTGATCGATAAGCCCTCTGAGTACTCCTCCCCCACACCATAGCCTCGAAGGTTGATATCATTAAAGAATGATAGACACTTTGCCAATCCTCTACGCTGAGTGGTATGAAAATGCCTCATATATGTGTTTGCATGTACAAATGCACACATTTGTGGCACATGGGGCGCACGCACACACACACACACACACACACACACACACACACACACACACACACACACACACACACACACACACACATCACTCACACAGGACAAGGCCTCTTACATTCCCCCTCGGCACGTTGCCAGTGAGGATGCCTTTTTGAGATTGAGATAGCGAGCACATAACACAGACATGATGCCCCACTTAGTTTAGGGCTTACATGCACCAAGAGCCTGAGCAACCGTAAAAAAGGAACTGTGCTTCATTATCAACCAGTGCTGTGCAGTACTGGTTTTTTTTTTTGGTTATAATTGTTATCCAGTCAGTATATTCATTTGTTTCGTAATTTTTAGGTCACTAATCTTTCTGTGTAGTCTGTGCAGCGTGTAAGTCTATTGACTAGTGTGCTTAAATAGTATCTAAGGTCAAGAGACAATGTGTTATCTGTACTCATAATTTTCCTTTACAAATAGTTGGCTGATATAAAATCTATCTATCTATCTATCTATCTATCTATCTGTCTATCTATCTATCTATCTATCTATCTATCTATCTATCTATCTATCTATCTATCTATCTATCTATCTATCTATCTATCTATCTATCTATCTATCTATCTATCTATCTATCTATCTATCTATCTATCTATCTATCTATCTATCTATCTATCTATAGTGCAGTGTGGTGATGCCACTGTTGCAGGTCTCCGTGTAATGCTGACCTTTGCTGAATGTCACACCTCCTCTCTCACCTGTCTCTATTACTAGCCAAAAAGATGAAATGCCTCAAGAGCAATCTTTTAGAAATATACTGTGAAGTTTCACGGTGTGAAAAGCATACCTAATGTCCTGTGAGGCAGGAAGAACTATCCAATCGATAATATCAACCCCAGGTATAAACTAAGGCTTGGTATGGCTATCATGGTTTTCACAGCAGGCTTGCAAAGAGCCCATACCAGGACCTGAGTGCGAATAAGATCTACGCTGGTGTGTTTTGTGATTCCAGCTGTGCCTTAGGAGCAGGAAAATACAAGCTCCTGTGAACAAGTGCTATATTCAGGAGTAGCATAGATCTAGTGCTAGGTACGAGCCAAAATACGCTAGTGTGTGTGTGTGTGTGTGTGTGTGTGTGCATGTGAGTGTGTTAGCGTACGTGCACACTCAGTCACTGGCACATACACCCATTCTGCATACTGCTCTCACCAACAACTGCCTACCAACCCACATATGTACACACACACTATCTTTCACTCTCGCTCAGGCACGCACATACTCTTTCCCAAACACACACAGGGTCAGCTGTGCAAGATCTTGTAACAGAGAAAACATTGTCCTGCAGACTACCTTAGAGGACAGAGAAGGTATGCATGGCCCCCAGCATTAAGGCCTATTATTTTAATGGGCCGTCGTGTTTTCCCAAATGCTAAAGTTGCATTAAAATAACTGAAGCCTTGAG
The DNA here is from genome assembly GCF_029633865.1 of Lampris incognitus. Lineage (NCBI taxonomy): Eukaryota > Metazoa > Chordata > Actinopteri > Lampriformes > Lampridae > Lampris > Lampris incognitus. Next base: position 88,643,475 of record NC_079213.1, on the reverse strand, counting down.
GACAGCTCAGGAGGACAGAAAACCGATCGCGAAAGGGGCTGAATATGTATGTGTACATAATGTTTTTTTTAGTTATTTATCAGACATGTTTTAGCATAACCCGTGTCTGGATAACCATCGTCAATGTAAGTGAGATTAATGTGTTTAAGAGTAACATGCGTATGTGTGTGTTTGTGCAGTGGCTGTGTTTTGCTTTTGCTACTTCATTATATACCACAGGAAAATACACAGTAGCCTACAAAGAAGCGCTGCATAATGCATAAAAGTATTACTCTGGGGCCACCAGGAGTTTGTTTTCTCGCTTAAAGCCATTAAATGCCAGTCTGCATCTGACTAGTTTCCCTTTGATCTCCATTAATTTATCCTTGTTTAAACAGGAAATAGTGAGTGCTGCACAGCACCGCGGCCTGTTTCTGCTTACTTCAGCGAGGGCCCAAATTTAGACCGCACTGAGATATGACTGTGGCTCCCTGACACAAGGAAAGCAGAGGGTGTCTGCTTTGTCTGGAGTTATCTGGAGGTGAGGGAGCCTCCCCAAGCTCTCCCAGTCCAGCCAAGGGAGTGATTTATTAAGGCAGGGAAGGAGTAAAAAAGAGAGGTGAGTTGTAGGGAGGAGCAACAGGGGAGGCTGCCAAGGTCCAGGTTCACTGCCTCCACTGTTTTACTTGGCCTGCTGATGAGAACACATTTAAAAGGTAACCTGCAGAAACACTGTATTGTCGGCCATTATCACCGCTTCTGTTCCTCCCTTCCAGGAAGCTGTGAAAACATCATTTGTGTCGTCTTTGCATGTTGACACACACACACACACACACACACACACACACACACACACACACACACACACACACACACACACACACACACACACACACACACACACACACACCTGCAGGAATGTGGAAAGAGTGTGACAGCAGGAATGCACAGTAAGGAATAATGCCACAGTCAAAGACACACAAGATAAGATATTGTGCCTGTGTCTTATTTACAGATGGCAGGTCTTTTCAAATAGCTATTCAAATCCTTTAAATTGTCTTTACGGAGCACTCCACAGACTTGGTCGTTCATATCCAAATGAAGTGCCCCGCCATTTGGCCTCCACACCTTTGCCCTTAATTCTCAAGATGTCCTTATCTTGGAAACAACACTTGTATGAACACACTGCTACAGTCCTGGAGAATAGGTTTTTGTGTTAAGAGCGTTCCTTTCCTTGTGCTGTATCACACATCTGACTTTCTAAACTGTAGCCACTTCACCCGATCCATTCCAACATCAACCTCTAACTGTATTACTCTGTGTATGTACGATGTCAGAATGCTCACGACTGATTGGTGCAGCTGAATCTAAGGGAGTTCTCATTGGCCGATCGGAACCAATTGATTGACAGTGACCTGTGAAAACCCGCCTGCCAGAGGCTTTCGGGAATTTCAGTTAAAAACAAGTCATTATTTCCCGTCAAGGAAGATACTCCCTATGGTGAGGGTATTGTAGTAGTTGATGGGAAGAAGGTGGTGGGACACATTTAAGGTTAGATCATTTGGAGAACAGTGGCCCCTGTCAAGTTTCACACCTCCCCGCTAGAAAATAAATCTAGGTGCCGTCTTTCAGGATGCTAATTTATGTGTCCCTGCTGGCAGCTTAATTCCCGTCTCCCTTTTCAGTTTTGGAACACCACTAGCTGGAGCGTTACTGAAGGCAACATTGTCTGGGGAGCGCTGCAAAAAAGTGTAATGCGTTAACAACAACAAAATGTGTCCTTGATCCTGTCAGGAGCAAGTACTGAATGGGCCCCGCTTCAACATTTCACTTATGTGTCTTAAGAAACAGAGACAAGCAGTGTCACATGCAATGTTACACCTGAGCATTTCACCAAATGATGCCTTTTATGTCACCGCACCACCCACCCACCTATTTTCCAGAGGGTGGCTGATGGTAGTGGGTAGGGGCAGTGAAGAGAGAGAGAGTCTTACATTGTGCTATGGTATTTCATGATCATGCTCCTCCTTCCCCAACACTAAAAAAAAAAAGAATGTTGGTGAAACCGATAGCAGTTCAATCCACCTTGATCTCTCCTGTTTTGCTATTTAGGGAAATTTAATATAATAAGTCTCAAATCTCTGGTCGAGAGAGGGAGAGAGAGCGCGCATTACAGTTAGATAGACTGCCTTCTTTCTTAGGGGAGGGCGAGATAGCAATCTCATGCGTCGCGTCTCCAGGATTAAGCGTTATTCCCCCGAAACAATTTGCTCGTGTTGTTTGGCGTCAGTCATTTCTGGAATGTTGCTGCCAGCCTGGATGCCAGGGAGAATTATTACTTTGAAAAGTCCCAAGTAATAACAAGGTCAAGAACAGTTGTGCTGTAATATGTCCCAAACCTCCCCTGTGGCACCTAACACAAAGGGCTTGAAATGGGCAAGAAAGCACAACTAAAAAAAAACTGTTTCGGCTGTTCTGCTCAGCTCACTAGCCCTGTTTTGTCTGTCGTGAGCTTGTATGCTCAGCATACAGAGAAGAGCCAGCACGGGCCAAACCAAGGAAAAGAGTTCCATTCAGATCTCTCAGCAGGGGGCGCTTCTACGATAAGACCTTTAGGGGGGCTCAGCCCCTAATGAGAATGTGACATGCATACAGGACCTTGCAAGTGTTCAAGCTCCCTGCTAAATTGCTATTTCATTGAATAACAAATGATACATTAATATTTTTCTATTTATGATATTTTAATTTACAACAATACTAAGAAGCAACCTGATTAGTTGGGTAGTCTTTTGTTGTGTGTAATGATAATGGTTCTAATTGAACAATCACATATTTCAATATAATACACCTATTTTAGAGAGGACCTATGGTCAGTTAATGAAACCTGAGGCAAAGATTCGATCATAATCACCAGAACTTTCCAAAGTAGATTAAAGATCAAGTTATAGCAAAGCTGATATGAGGAAAGATATACAAGAGAGGGCCAACACACACACACACACACACACACACACACACACACACACACACACACACACACACACACACACACACACACACACACACACACACACACACACACACACACCTAGGGACAATTTAGTATGGCCAATTCACCTGACCTACATGTCTTTTGAGTGTGGGAGGAAACCGGAGCACCTAGAGGACACCCACACAGACATGGGGAGAACATGCAAACTCCACACAGAGGACAACCCGGGACAACCCACAAGGTTGGACTACCCTGGGGCTCGAACCCATGACCTTCTTACTGTGACGCAACCTCTCACCAAGCGACTGAGGCAACTGTGATGGTCTGGTGGCCTGTCCAGGGTGTCTCCCCGCCTGCCGCCCAATGACTGCTGGGATAGGCTCCAGCATCCCCGCGACCCTAAGAGCAGGATAAGTACTTTGGATAATGGATGGATGGATATACAAGACATTGTTTCAGTCTCCACATTGGGATGGTCCTCATCATCAAGCAGGGAAAGAAGCATCACACAATACAAATATTGACACACAGCTCGCTAAAACTATGTTGGTACGTTGCCAAACACATCGAATCAGCTATACAGTAATGTTGATATGACCCAAAAATCTCTGTCAGAACATTCAGCAATTTTATTTGCCAACGTTTCAACTTACTTGTGTTTTTCTGTGTTATGAAATCCTAAATTCTCTACATAGCTACATCTCGAGCTCAGTTTGAAACTAGGGCTGGGGTGGGTAGGAAGTGTAGAATGGCGCTGATTTTCAATTTACAAGCATTTAAGCCCTCAGACAAGTTTGCAAAATCTAATGTTAGAGGTAGGGCTGCTAACATTTTGAAATGGAAATAAGGAACGCCGGGGTGGGGGGGCTTTATGACCCTAGTTTACACTACATGACTTTCAAAGTTGTCCGATCTCTGTGCTGTTCACACTAAACAACTACACCACTTGCTGTCTTGTTATTGGGAATCTTGAAGTCATTGTGGTTTTCACACTACATGACTGAGTGGTGACGGGGGGGGGGTCACAGTCACACATTACAAGATCTTTCACCAGAAGGAATCCCCAATGAGTCTGTCTGGTCTCCAAACTGTTTTGTCACAAAAATGCATGCAAGAAGTGGCACGGGAAATTATGTAAAACCATGCATGAAACAGGATGTTTTTTCTTCCAAAATTGATGTCCGCCAGAAACAAGTGCTCCACGTTTGTTTGCTGATTTGCAGTGATAAAACAAAGAAAAAGAAAATAAATTTGGTGAAAGACTGGATTGTGATGTGCGGGCAGCAGGATTGTCGGTTGTGCAGAGAGATGCATTTTATACTTTTTTTTCTTGCTAGATGTGTCAAGTCAAGTCAATTTTATTTGTATAGCCCAATATCACAAATTGCAAATTTGCCTCAGTGGGCTTTACAGCAACACAACATGCTGTCTTGAGTTTCTGTATTTTTTTCACATTCTGTACTGCATTACCTTTTAAGGACTTTGTTTTTCAAAAGTGTTGAACAAAAAAGATTATTACTATTATTGTGGTTCTGTTAGTGATTCGATACCTTTGGTACAGAATCTTACACTTTTTCTTTCGGCTTGTTCCTTGTCATTCAGGGGTCACCACGGTGGATTTTATAGTTTCCTTTGGTACCATGTGAGGGCACAATACCAATGGCGGCCGTTGTCAACCCGGGCCTTGACCGATCCGGCATGGTTTTGTCAATCCGCATTCCGATTTGGCAACATTTTACATCTGATGTCCTCCCTGATACCACCACTAACCCTATAGAGTCTGTACCTCTGGTACAGAATGTCATGTATAATTTCCAGATACAGTATATACAAGTTGCATATACTTTGTGATGTAATTGTTCCAATTGCATCCCAGAAAGTTGAATCAGTTCATCAGGACACAACGTTAAGTGGGCGAAACGTTTCATCAGTCATCTAAGTGACTTTGTCAGTTTCGGCTGACTGCAGGTATCTCCACCCTTATAAACAATACAGTTGCATAATGACCGAAACCAGTGATCGGTTTCATATGCAAATTGCCATAACCATTAACTAGTTAAAATGGTGGGCGCCCCAGTGGCTCACCTGGTAGAGTGTGTACCACGTAAGGCTGAGTCCTCCTGCAGCGGCCTGAGCCCTTTGCTGCATGTCATTAGTCCATGGGCCAGACGATATTTCGGTACACTCAAGGTGGCAAAACTTACTTATAATTTTTGAAAGGATCCATGTCTGTAGATGATATTTTGGTATGATAACCAGTCCTGAGTGGCAGCTGTATCACAGTTATCAGCGCATGAAGTTAACCACCCGCTAAACTAAATTGCATTTTAGATGCTGGTGCATATCCTGGTTTAGCCTCATGGTCAGGACATTTTTCAATGTTCTATAATATTGTCTTTGGTATCATTTTAAAGGGGACCTTCTTAGCTTTCATTCAAGCCCTGTTGTGGATATTTCTCACAAATATAGAGGTCACTTGAGCTCTTCAACCCGTCAATAACACACATCTTTCTGCAATTTTCGCCTAAACTATATACTTTCTTTTAGCCCTGTGGCATCTAGGAATATCACGGACACAAAACACAAAAAACTGGAATACTCACAGGACTGTAAAGTTTCAGAAAATGTATAATATACCCATACTATTTCATTGTGTGAGGTGATTGTGGGCCTTAAATGAGAACTAGACCAAAGCCAGTTAGGTCACAAACTGGTCTCTATACATTTGTTTAAATACACAATCAAAATACATGATAAAAAGGAATACCATAGTGAGGTAATGAACTATTTTAATATTTTAAACAACATTGACATTTACATATACTTAGTCAATGATACATGTAATCCCATATCATTAGTGGGGATATGTAATGGTAATGGGTAGGGTAATGGGTATATGTGAATATGGTTACATTATTGTTATCAAGCTCTGGTTAACCAAGTCCAGAATCAACATCCTGTGCATCAATAGACTACTACCACAGTAATACCATCAGAATCATCACACTGTCATTCATCAAACTGCTCGTTTCTCTCATCATCTGACTCCCCAAGTTCAAAGTCCAGTTCCGGACCATCCTGCTGTTTTTGGTTACTGCAGGTCTGTAACCTGCACATGTCTGTGCATGGAAGTCCATTTGACAGGCACATGCAGCTTGGCATTTTGCATGAATGCACACACTTGCATGTTAACATTTCCAAGACCACATCTGGTGCAGGTGGGGAGCGCATCCAGTAAATGGCCAGCTTGCCTTCATCGTCTGTCCATCCATACTCAGTAGGGCTTGGCACCACAGGGTTAGCCTGCAGACAGCACTTCCATATTGCTGCCTGATAGTTGGCTCGTTGAACATGCATAAAGAGACAGTCTCTACATGGTGGCAGCTGGCTGGACTCAACCTCTCCCCTTTTGGTGCAGAAGAGCTGGTAACGCAGTTTGTTCACCTCAGCAGTGCTGCTATTAGCAACATACATCCGACAGGTGAACTGCTCAATTTTCTGGAACAGCTCATCACTCACATTCCATGTCTGTCCCAGTTGACTAAAAGTCTCTTGGCAGGAAGTGTGCTTTCTCACTATCTTCAGGGCATTCAGCTTCCCTCGACCAGCGAATGCACTGACAGTGTCGCAGCCTGTGAAGGCATGTAAGCCAATTAGGCTGTCACAGATGCTGTCTCCAAGTGAACTTGCCAGTTTGGTGATGTCGACAAACAGTGTGCGGTTCTGAGTCCCACACTTCTGGTAGATGGGACAGGTGATGTCCTTCTGGAAGCCAAGACAAAGCACCATGACATCAGTGTCCTCAGCTGTGATGATAACTGACTTTGAGCCCGCATTTGCTGCATGCAATGCATGCAGGAGCAGACGGGTGTCAGCTTCTTCATGTGTGGAGTGCAGTTCTGCTGCTTCCTCACACCCATCTTCTGTCAACTTGTAGCAGGTTTCCTCACAGGTCATGTACAACACCTTGCCATGCAGCATAGCTCTGTATCGTGGGAGTTTCCACTCTTCCACCAGAAACTTGATGAGACTGGTCTTGTTTGAGGAACTGCACAAAAATTTTCTCCACTGCTGGACGTGGTGTCCCCCTGCAAGATTCTTGTACTGGAGAGTGATGTCTCCACCCCGGTTCAGTCGTTCAGCATCTTTGATCGAAGTCTGGTGATAGACATCAAAAACAACATCAATCCTCCCACTCTGTGCTCCCTCATGGAGGACCTGGGTCAAGGCTGACTCTGCCACCTGTGCAAAGGTTTTGTTGTTGCCATTCATTTTTTGGACCAGGCTCATCCCATCAATGATGGAAGTAGATGGGATTGGGATGTCTTCTGCAGGAGATACATTCTTTTCAAGCTCTCTGGCAAGTGCAGCCTTGTTTGTTTTTCGTAAGGACCCATCAGCATTTGCCAGTGCCCATGGTAGTGGGCCCAATGAGTAGGCAAGGACATCCTTCAGATTCACCTTCCTGCTTTCAGCCACCAGGATCATGTGACTGAAAAGGTTTCTATCTGCCTTCAGAACCACATCCTGTGCTTTCTTTCCATGAGCTTGTTTTGTGCTGACATTGGAGAATGTTTTCAGACTTTGCTTGGTCATCTTGTCGTGGAATTTCACAGGTGGTGGGTCTGCATCTAACCTTGTTTGCTGGAATGCTTGGTAGGCCTCTTCTCCTTTCTCAAGAGCTCTCAAGAGATCTATGGTCACATCAGGTGGAGCCATGTTGCCAGTGGAGAGGCTAACCAAATCAATCTCATCAGGGGACATAGGATTGAGCCAGTTATTCTCCATAAGGTCCATGAGAGACTGGACATCTGCTTCATCTCTCTTGATCCTTGGACTCTGTAGATCTGGATGAGACCATTTGCACCTGCCTTGACCTGTCAGGTCTCTCAGCTGTCTGAGGTACATGCTTCTATACTCAGCTGTGAGATAATATTTGGTCACAGCTCCTGGCTTCAAGCTGAATCCCTTTGTCCCTCCAGCTGTTTGGGTGTCTTTGTTCACCGTTTCTTCTATAGCTTGGTCAACAGGGATTCGGCCAAAGGGATTGGTGGAGCCCAGTTGGACTGAGAAGCCTCCTTCCATGAATTCTGTGTACACATCTGGGTGTGTGAGGGGCAGCTCAGACATCTGGGCGTAGTAGTAGGGGAGGTAGCGTGCATAATTCAGCCTGTCATAAGCAAAGCACCATGGGATCATTGCTCGAATGCTAGCCAAGTGTAGCATCCAGTCTCCCTCTCTGGATGCTCGGATGAGCCCCAACAAGATTTCAACCATGTCCAAATAGGACATCCAGAAGTTCGAGAGGCTGCCGTTTCCACCTCTAAGGAACTCACGGTAGACTTCAAATAGATCCATGATGCGTGTACAAGAGCTGTTCTCGAGGACCTCCTTCAAAGCATGTTGTGAGACTTCTTTCCCAAGGCTGTCAATGGTCTTCAGTGTCTCATTCAGGTGAACCATGTCATTCCTGTGAGTTTCTTCCAACCAGGACAGGAAACCATTCAAGGTCAGTCGCATGAGAGCCTCATACAGGAGCTTGTGTAGTCGCACTGCCCTGTTGTACTTGCGGCCATCCATAACACCAGCAATTGAGCCTTCTGCAATCATGCCAGACTTAATGCAGAGGTCTTTGAGTCCAGCATCTTGGAAACGCTTTCCTATTATTGCCAGCAGTGTGCAGATGGTGTGGAATACCCCAAGCGTAACGATGATATCATGGAACTTGTCATGGTGTTTCCATGTGATCTCGACAGCCTTCGCATACAGGGCTTGGTCAAAGACACAGACAATCTTCCTCAGGCCTAAGCACTGCATGATGCTCAGTGACTGGTTAAGCACCTTGTTGACAGTAGACATTTGTGTCGCTGGAGCATTGATGGTAGGCAGATAGCCTATATTGTCGGGGATGACCGTCATCTCTCCTCGAGTCAGGATGTTGAAGCCTGTCCAGCTGCTGACTGACTGTTCTTCTTGTTGTGACATGCGTGCTAGGACCCAAAGAAGGTTTTTCTCTCTGGCAAGCTTAGTATTGGCTGCAGTATTGGCATCTGACTTTTTGCTTTGTGGTGGCTCTACCCGTTGTCCAGCATTGTAAGTTGGTAACATTGGTGGGGGTCCATCAATGCTTCTCTTCTTTGTTTTGGGAACAGTGGGCATGGGTTGGACAGGAAGTGGGTTGACTGGCTTTGCTTGCACAGCAATCCCATTGACTCTGTGAGATGTTCCCTCACCACTGACAGTTTCTTCAAGACGGTCGATATTGTCCCAGGCTAAAGTTGTGAATATGCCAGGATGGATGTTAGCTGGAAGGGCAATGCCACTCCCTGATGATGAGAGTTTCTGGAGACACAGGGCAGTGTTGATCTCTTCCATCTGTGAATAGGACACACTGTGACCAAGTCGGTTGAGGATGTTTATCAACTCTACATTTCCTGTCAACGATTTGACACTGAATGGCAGAACAATGTGCTTGGAAGGCTTGGTATTTCCACATGTCACTGCATATACTATGTCATGGCCAAATGACTGCAGAAGGCACTGCACTCTCTGGGATGCATGATCAGGATCATTTGAGCCTGTGAGTAGAGAGTACAGGAAGATAATGAGCGACTCTGGAATGGTAGGACATTCTGCTTCTGGTTTGACTTCAGGCGGCCAGGTTTGAGGAACATCTTGACTTTTAATGTCTGCTCTCAATTTGATGGCTGCGTTGGCTATAACATCTTGTGCACTGACACTTTTCAGGGTCTGCAGCTCCCTTTTGAGAGACTGATTTTCTTTGGCAAGTTCCCTCATGGACAAGTTATCGGGATAGAGGAGGAATTTTCCTTTCTCATCAGGGAATATCTGCAAGGCTCCAGCAAACTCACTCTCCAGGTTTCGCCTTATGTGCTTCTTGTTGATTCCTTGACTTGGGCAATGCCTTGGGAGTTCATTGAAGCTACCAGTCTAGAAGAGAGATCAGTCATTGTCATCACTTGAGGATTGCCAAAAAGCTCCATCCTGATGAAGAGGAACAGCTCATTGTATGCCTTATTCACAGCAGCTTCATACTGGGCTGCAGCATCATCATCTTCATTGCTGGCAACCTCTCCTTTGGAAACCTCTTCTTTGGTGTAAAGTCTATAGCATGACCTGTGGTAGTGCCCTTCAGCTGCTACAAGGTCTCTACTCACAATGGCAAGGATTCTGCTGTCCCTTTTCTTTGTGGCTGCACTCCTGATCTTTGCATCAGCTCGCAGTTCTCGACACTGCACCAGTACTTCTCTCGTATTCTGTCTCTTGGAATATTTGCTGTTTTTCTGACAAAATATGCACTCTGCATCATAAGTCCTAGATGTACTTGGAGCATGTCGAGCTACTCTCTTAGATTGTTTCTCTTCAGCAGAGACACAACTTTTCTTTTCTTTTGCAAGGAGGCCATCAAGAATTTGCTTCATAGTGAAGATACTGCGACACTTTCTGTGGTAGTAGATTGCTGGAATCTGTCCCTCAGGAATGTCTTTTGCCAGTTTCAAAACTGGTGCATGATTTCGTATCTGAGCTGCCCTGAGCAGAGTTCTCCATGAGTCGACACTTTGTAGTGAAACCAGCTTATCTGTATCATCAGAACAGTGGATAATGCACTCCACCCGTGGGCGCTTTGGTATTGGGTAAAAACTTGCTTGTTCACCAGTGGCCATATTCAGTCAGTTTTCACCTGCCACATACAAACAAATACATGTAACTTAGGTGTATGAACACTACTAAAACAAAGTTTACTTTGCTTCACCAGCGTCATATTACCATTATTTATCTTACATAGCCACAAATAGATACATTACCTAGTTGCTATGCAACAGCTGTATTTTGTCCACATGAGGCCGCTAAAATCAACACAAGATGAAAGTTCGTCGTAGCCACTTTAACTAATCATATTAACATATACATTAAAGAACATGCTAACATTATGGGAAATTAGCTTACAATCTTCTCCAGAGTGAGACAAGAAGATAGATACCAGTTTCCTCTATATGTGTTTAGTAGAAAGCTATCTGGCTGCACGTTAGCCTAGCTTAGCACAATGAATGGAAGTACACAGTACTGGTTATCCTTGGTTGTTGGCCAACTAAGAACTGTCCCAGAGTTTAAGCTAGGCTAATCAGTACCAGGGGTGTTGAAATGCTATATTTGTAAAAATCTGGGCAAATACACAATCGTGAGAGGCACAGAAACAGGTTTCCTGAAAGAAAAATGAAATAGCTGCTCATTTGGAAAGGTTATCATGTGTTATTTTACTTCTGTTAGTGTACCAAATAAAATGGCACCAGTGAAGTTGTGTCACCTTGGGTGATATCGATATCTGGTGTGACCCATGGACTAACTGGCTTTGGTCTAGTTAGTTTCTTAGTAATAATGCCCTTCTAATTTAAGGTTCACAATCACCTCACACAATGAAATAGTATGGGTATATTATACATTTCCTGAATCTTTACAGTCCTGTGAGTATTCCAGTTTTTGTGTTTTGTGTCCCTGATATTCCTAGATGCCACAGGGCTAAAAGAAAGTATATAGTTTAGGCGAACATTGCAGAAAGATGTGTGTTATTGACGGGTTGAAGAGCTCAAGTGACCTCTATATTTGTGAGAAATATCCACAACAGGGCTTGAATGAAAGCTAAGAAGGTCCCCTTTAAAATGATACCAAAGACAATATTATAGAACATTGAAAAATGTCCTGACCATGAGGCTAAACCAGGATATGCACCAGCGTCTAAAATGCAATTTACTTTAGGGGGTGGTTAACTTCATGAGCTGATAACTGTGATACAGCTGCCCCTCAGGAATGGTTATCATACCAAAATATCATCTACAGACATGGATCCTTTCAAAAATTATAAGTACGTTTTGCCACCTTGAGTGTACCGAAATAGGAAATTTTGGGCTCTGGCCCATGGACTACATCCCCGCTCTCCCCCCTGCCTTTATAGGAAAGGCAGGGGGTGATATAATGTGGTTTCAAGAGATGCAAACGCAGACTTAAATTCGGTAGAAAGGGCTGATGATGTAGACTCGCGGTTCTCTTCCAGCAAGTTAGCGAGGGCCTGCATGCTAATAATCCCTTTAGCATTGGTGTAACGTTCGTCTTTTTTGACGTCTTCTTTTTTAGTTGGTTTTGTTTTGGATGCCATAGTGCATTTTACAGATGGCGTCTGCCCTTAAAAAATTAAACGAAGGTACGGGTTATAAAAAAGTTAGGGATTGTGAAGTCGTGGGAGAGCGCGGCAAACATGTCTACTCCATTCCTCTCCCCACCGGAAGTGGGTTATATGATATTAACCGACATCTTTACTGTGGCTTTAACTTGATGTATTCCATGATATTGTCTGTGTTAGCTTTGAGCCAAGGATGCCATTTTCACAAGTGCTGTTTACTGCACTGACGATGCAGACTGGGGAATTCACGAACTGCAGTAACTGCTTCTTGGATACTTGTTTCTTGTGTTTTTTAACACTGGTATAAACGTTTTGTTTAAGCCTGAAGGCCATGATTTCCCGTCTACTACCAACAAGGTGGAGCAGCCATTGCTGCTCATGGGCCGTCAGGTCAGCAGCAGCTTGCCCTCTAGGGATAGCTGTACTTACTCCAACAGAAATGTCTTTTATTCTCCATTAAAAACATCAACTCAGGCTACGTTCCGAAATTAAGGCACCTATTCTGATCCTGATAAACTCTTTGTCGTTTCAGAGAAAACCTTTTACAAAAAGCTAGGATACTACACGTTTTCAAATATTTTGCTGATCCTTGTAAGGGGCTTTAAAAACAAAGGACTTCGACTTTAGAAGCTCTCCAATACCCAAAGAATGGAAAGAACGAATAGCTGAAAAACTGAACTCCATGCCAGATGTGTTCCCACGGCATGACCTTGACTTTGGGCGCACTGACAAAATAAAAAATCACACAAAGCTCATGCATGTTCTCCCCGTGTCTGCGTGGGTTCCCTCTGGCTGCTCCCACAGTCCAAAGACATGTAGGTCAGGTGAATCGGCCATACTAAATTGGCCCTAGGTGTGTATGTGTGTGTGTGTGTGTGTGTGTGTGTGTGTGTGTGTGTGTGTGTGTGTGTGTGTGTGTGTGTGTGTGTGTGTGTGTGTGTGTGTGTGTGTGTGTGTGTGTGTGTTTCGGCCCTGTGATGGCCTGTCCAGGGTGTCTCCCCGCCTGCCACCCAATGACTGCTGGGATAGGCTCTAGCATCCCCACAACCCAGACAGCAGGATAAGTTTTTGTTTTTTGTGCCCCCCCCCACACATACACACACACCCCAGCGGACTATGCTCGCAGGTTGCCATTTTTTAAATCTCGCGCGTTGTCAGGCGTATCGTAGCAACGCTGTAACAGCGCGAGAAACGCCTTCTCTGGTTGTGGAACATAATGCGGCAGGCGGGCTGAGGGATATGCCGTACAAATCGCCCTATTTTAGGAACGACCGGGATTTCACTCCTACCTAAAACGACCATGGGCGGTCAAATTAATGGCCAGCTTTTAAACTCTGTATTCTGTCAGGATGAAGAACCAATTGAGATATTAATGCATTGAATATTTTAGTATGTCTGTTGGGAAATGACTGACACCAAAATTAACATTTTAACAACAATAATACTATTTTTAAACAATTTAAACTTCAGAGAGACATGGTCGGAACTTGAATAGCTACATTGAAAAAGTGAAAATATTACCTGAAGAACAAAACTGAAAACACATTGCTAATCTAACAAACGTAACAAGGCCTATAAAAGGGGAAATGTAAAAAAAAAAAGAGGAACTGAAAATAACCATTTAAACAGTCCCAAACAACGACCAGAACTTAAAAACTACTAAAATGACCATGACCGCCCATGGTTTTTAAACTCTATATTCTGTCAAGATAAATATTAATGCATTGCATATGTTAGTATGTCTGTTACGAAACGACTGACACCAAAGTTAACATTTGAACAACTATAATACTATTTTTCAAACAATTTAAAATCGCCGGTGTCCAACGCCTGTAAATACTGCAACGCCTCGGTGGTTAGTCATGGTGCGTCTGTAACGGCATCTGTCCCCACCCGGAGACATCTGCGGGACCTTTAAAGGACATTTATAACGTCCCCCACTGGTCCCCACCACGACGTTCTATGAAGGACGGCACCAGGACATTATTGGCATCCGCAACAAGTTCTTGTTTGGTCGTGGTGCGACGTTCTGTGTGTGACGGAAACGTAACGTCCGGGGAACGTTTCCAGTTGGTCCCCAGGGTAACGTCCTCATTTGGTCCTTCAAAAACGTATTGAGAACGTCCTATTTTGGTCTCTCATAACGTTATAAAGGGGACGTTAATGAGACTCTCCTAGGACGTTGATTTACGTTTGTGCACACACACAAATTTAATAATGTGTGTGTGTGTGTGTGTGTGTGTGTGTGTGTGTGTGTGTGTGTGTGTGTGTGTGTGTGTGTGTGTGTGTGTGTATATATATATATACACACACACATTATTGTATGTGTGTGTGTGTGTGTTTGTGTGTGTGTGTGTGTGTGTGTGTGTGTGTGTGTGTGTGTGTGTGTGTGTGTGTGTGTGTGTGTGTGTGTGTGTGTGTGTGTGTGTGTGTGTGTGTGTGTGTGCTTGTCTACATCCCATGACATCACAATTCCTAACAAGGCAATTCCGATTTATTTTATTTATTTTATAAATAGGCTTAGGTATATCCCACAACTGAGTGCATGATTGGATTGGAACAGGTCATGTGGAAAAAAAAAACAAAAAACAAACTTGCATTTCATTAACACTATTATGATTATTATCATAGCACTTCTATTATCATTAACACCACACATGTACAAGAAAACTTTAAATGCAACCATCAACATTTACATTTTGTTTAGTTTGTGTTGACATGTCGCATGTTCTAATATACAGTGTGCAGTGGAGCGTTAACTACACTCACCAGTGGGAATAAGGCAACCCTATCCCCTCACTGCTGTGACAAAACATCCGGAAATCACACTGCATAATTAGAGTTTATTTTAGTCATGACATTAAATATATAGTAATTTCTCTCCAGGCTTTCACAAATACAGAAACCTTTGAACACTTTGATTCAACCAAATGAATAAAAATTAAACTAAGAGCACATTTTCTTTGTATAGCCGAGCCGTCGACCACTGTTCGCCATTGCATGCATGACAAGGTAATGTTGGCGTGCATAAAGCCACACCATGCCATTGTATTTGGGTAGTAAGGGAAATGTAAAGGTTTTATATGCATTTTAATTCTTTTTAAAGGTAACTGACAGAGTGAGAAGTTGCGCAATCTTCAGGAAGTTCCACATGTCTTTGTTAAACCCTGTTTAACATACATAGTCCACTGCCGTATTTTGCACCGTATTTTGTATTTTGTATTTATTATTTTCCTTTTAAAATCTTTTCTGTTAAACTTGCCACATCTGTGAACATTTATGAGCTGTTTGCTCGAAAGACAGGAATTTATGCACTCAGTAAAACGATCTGCATTCGAAGGTTCAAACAATAAAATTAAAGCTACAAGAACCCCGGAAGTAATTGTGTCCTGTGTGGTATCTAATTCCACGGGCTACATAATTTTGGTACCAGAAGTGGGGTGTAGCTAAAACATTTTTTTTAAATTGGCAACAGAGTGGCTTATTTTTACTTAAAAAAAATAAATACGGCAGTGGTGAAGATTGCTGGTGACGTCCGTTGGTGTTGAGTCTGAAGCCATCCTGCTGTGGAGGTGGTGACCAGCGAGAGACGACGTGAGGGCCTCTAAGAGGTTCTGGTGCTTCCTGTTTCACACGACTCAGCCGTACCAGCGCAGAGGACTCCAGCGCTAACTTCAGCTACAAAGATCAAGATTCAGCAAGGCTCCAAGTTAAAGACTGTCCTTGTAGTATCCTTGAACCAGGTTTTGAACTAAATATCCTCATTTATACTGGACTGAGTAAAGATTAATATATCATTATGTCTAGTGATTCTGGTGATGAAGGGAGTTCACGTAATGATAATGGCCACACCTCAGGTGGCATAACGGGTATAAGTGAAGGTGCTACAGAAGAAATGCAGACCACCATGCAAGAGCTCGCCAGACTGCGAGATGAGCTCACCAAGTTAAATGGTGAAGCAAGGGCTCAGAGAGCAAGTGATAACAGTGCACCCACACGTTCATACATCTACGTTCCAAGGGAACGCCAGATCCAAGCATTTAGTGGGGAGTGTGGTACAGACAGGAGATCTGTCGAAGAGTTTATTGAAGAGGTTGAAAGGGTTTTAAGATCCAGAGAGCAAACAACAGAAGAACAATGTGACTATATACTATCTCTATTGCATGGCCCTGCATTAGAAGAGGTGAGACTATGCATGAGGGGTCAGTCAGTGGGGCCCATTGATTTATACTCTTACCCGAAAAATGCATTTGGGGAAAAGCGCAGTTCCACACAGCTTTTGCAGACCTTTTACAACCGTAACCAAACTGATGGAGAAGACCTCCGTGACTACTCCCATGCACTATCCCAGATTTTGAGTTCTGTAGTGAAACAGTCCACAGATGTAATACCTAATGAGAAAACTGTGCTCAGAGACCAGTTTATTGAGGGTTTAAGAGAAGCAGCACTCAGGCGTGAACTCAGGAAAATGGTTAGGGACAAACCAGAGAGCAGTCTTCTAGATGTGAGGAATGAGGCCCTCCTGTGGGAGATGGAGGACAGCAGGTCTCATCGTCCCAGGGTCATAGAGAGCAACCAAGTTACATCAGAGGTTCCAGAAACCCAGTGCTCTACTATTAAAACAAACAATGACCAATGTACTGCATTAAATGATGTTCGGAGAGCAGTAGCCCATCAGGAAAAACAGCTAGCAGAGTTAGGCAAAACACTCGCTGATCTAGCCAGAGGGGGTCAAGGGGACGCAACACCTAGTTCTTCTGTAGTGCAGGAAAACTTGCACCCTCAGTTGTCATGAGCCACACAACTCGAGGGGAGGAAGCTGGCTCACCAAAAGAGACACCAGACAGAAGCAGGATCTTAGAGCGTGCAGTCGGAGAATGTAAAACTGTTGAGGTGAAACTACGAGGTGTTACAGTGTCCTGCTTACTTGACACTGGTAGCCAGGTCAGTACAATTTCTGAGAGTTTTTTCAGGGAACACCTGTCAGTGAAAGGCGAAGACATTCACCCAGCTTTGAGTGGTTAAAGATCACTGCAGCTAATGGATTAGACATACCCTATATGGGCTATGTGGAGCTTGATGTAGAAGCCATGGGTCTGACTATCCCAGAGCGAGGTTTTCTGATAGTTAAAGATTCTGAACACTATTCCTCTATTCCAGGTCTAATAGGGATGAACATTGTCAAAAAATGCAGAGAGCTAGTACACACTGAGTTTGACACCACACTGCAGGAGAGGTTTGACTCAAACTGGAGAGAGGCTTTTAATCATCTTCATGCAGTACATGTAACAGACAGACTCTCTTTTGCTAGGGTAGCTGGTAAGGATGTAGTCCATATACCTGCTTCATCTGCTGCTACAGTTATGGCTAGGGGACTCAGGACCGTGAGTGAGGATGGTTCTTTTTTGTTGCTGGAGTCTGTGGGTGTCCCCGTTCCTGGAGGTTTGGTTGTTGTGCCTACTTTGGTTTCATCGGGCAATCACATTTTTCCAGTCCGAGTCATGAACATGTCTGATGAAGATATCTGGCTAGGGCCACGGGCTAGGCTAGGGGTTTTGACTCAGGTAGACTGTGTGAAAAGTGATGAGCTTTGTGAGGTACAGTTCCAGAGAATCTCAGCAGACACTGAACAAGTGAGTATCAGTGAACACCCTGAAACACCGACAGATGTGCAGGAAATTCTCGGCAAGCTCAATTTTTGTGGTAGCCCAGAACAGCAAGCACAGCTGACTTTGTTACTGGAGAAGTACTCTTTTGTGTTTGCAACAGAAGATGAAGATCTAGGCCACACTGACAAAGTACAACATGAGATCCATCTTACAGATGACATACCTGTAACACAGCCATACAGACGGATCCCCCCCACACAGTACAGTGAAGTCAGGGAACATATTGGCAAGCTGCTAAAAACAGGGTTCATTCAAGAAAGCTCCAGTGCTTATGCTTCGCCCATAGTACTAGTGAGAAAGGCAGATGGTAGTCTGAGGCTATGTGTTGATTACAGGAAACTCAACTCAAAGACAAGACGTGATGCATTCCCGCTTCCGAGAATTGATGAGAGTTTTGATGCGCTGAGAGGGTTCTTTTCGACCATAGATCTGGCGAGCGGATACCACCAGGTAGCTATGCATGAGAGCGATCTGACTAAGACTGCATTTACTACACCGTTTGGTCTGTATGAGTATGTGAGAATGCCTTTTGGTGTTTGTAACGGTCCAGCTACATTTCAGAGACTTACGCAAGTTACCATGAATGATCTCATTTTTCAGATACTCCTGGTCTACCTGATGACATCTTGATTTTTTCAGAGACATTTGAGCAGCATTTGGAGAGACTTGAGACTGTGTTTAAGAGACTGGCAGAGATGGGCCTTAAGGTGAAGTTGCAGAAGTGTGCTTTTCTACAGCAGTCAGTAAAGTTTTTGGGTCATCAGGTGTCAGCAGAAGGTATAGGAACTGACCCCTCCAAGGTCTCTGCTGTTAAGAACTGGAAGGTCCCAATCACTGCCAAAGAGCTGCAGTCGTTCTTGGGTTTCTGTAGTTACTACAGGAGATTCATTCGAGGCTTCTCACAGATTGCTGGGCCACTGCATGACCTAGTCAACAAATGTTCAGGTGTGAAGAAAACAGGGAAAGTAGGTCACCAGTTTTGTAATATGTGGACACCAGAGTGTGACTCTTCCTTTGAGCAGTTAAAGGAAAAACCTACCTCTCCTCCCATTTTGGGTTTTGCCGACTTCACACAACCATTCGTAGTTGAGACAGATGCTAGTCAGCATGGATTAGGCGCTGTATTGTGTCAGCAGCAAGGTGACACCAGACGTGCCATAGCATATGCTAGCTGCAGACTATGCCCGGCTGAGAAGAATGACCTTAATTATAGTAGCATGAAGTTGGATTTGCTTGCCTTAAAATGGGCAGTTGCTGAAAAATTCAGGGGTTACTTGCTTGGTTCAAAGTTTGTTGTCCTGACTGATAACAATCCCCTCTGCCACCTCAAGACAGCCAAGTTAGATGCTATAGAGCAGAGGTGGGTAGCGCAACTCTGTTTTTGATTTCGAGGTTAAGTACCGTCCTGGTTGCAGTAATGCCGCCGCAGATGCTCTCTCTAGGCAGGAGTTTGCAGGGGAGCCTGAAACAGACCCTGACTCATATTTTGACAACTGTATCGCTATGTGTAACCTGATTGAGCGAGGAACAGTTCTAGATCCTGGTCTTGTCTCTAGAGGTCTGGAGTGTTACAAAGTGAGACAGATCCGTGCTGGGGAGTCGATGTCTGGTGAGACAGGTACTACACAGGGCAACACCCCTACACTGCCAGGTTATACCAGAGAGGAGCTGGTAGGTTTTCAGGCCAGTGACCCCACCCTAAAAGAGTTTAGGGCATTTTGGGATCGGGGGAGGAGGCCATGTCCCGGAGAGAGAGCAGCCCTGTCTAGTCAAGTGAAAATATTGTTGAAACAATGGAGATGCATACAACAACGAGAAGCGTTGTTGTACAGGGTTATCACAGACCCACGTCATGGAGAACTGTGGCAGTTACTCGTGCCTAGTTGTTTGAGGGACCAAGTTCTAGAAAATGTACATAACAACATGGGACATCAGGGCATAGAGCGCACTGTAAACTTGCTAAGAGGGAGGTGTTTTTGGGTAGGGCTATGTGAGGATGTTGAAAGCTGGGTTAAAAACTGCGAGCGGTGCATTTTGACCAAGATGCCTCAGCCAAAAATCCATGCTCCAGTTCAGGCATTCCTGGCCTCCCGACCTCTAGAAGTGGTGGCTGTTGATTTTACAGTGTTGGAGGCAGCTTCAGATGGCCGTGAAAATGTCCTTGTTGTGACCGATGTGTTCACAAAGTTCACACAAGCGTATGCTACCAAAGACCAGAAGGCTGACACTACAGTTAAAGTTTTGCTCAGGGAGTGGTTCATGAAATATGGGGTCCCAAAGAGGCTGCACTCAGACCAAGGTCGAAATTTCGAGAGTGAAATTATAGCAGAGCTGTGCAAAGTCTATGGGTTTAAAAAGACACGGACAACTCCCTACAGGCCACAGGGAAACGGTCAGTGTGAAAGATACAATCGCACACTCCATGACTTGTTAAGGACACTCCCACCAGAGAAAAAAAAAGCGTTGGCCAGAGCATCTGTCTGAAGTAGTATATACCTATAATGTCACTCCTCATTCCACCACAGGGTACTCGCCTTATTATTTGCTTTTCGGGGTACAGCCACATCTCCCAGTAGATGCTTTATTAGGGCGTGAGTATGTGTCAGACAGGAAACAGGATTGGTTGTCTGTTCATCAGGAGAGACTCAGACAGGCACACGAGAGAGCCAGAGAGTACTCAGAGCAGAAGGCAGCTGAGAGGATCTCACTGCAAAATGAGAAGGTGTATTGTCCTCCTGTAGACATTGGTCAGTTGGTTTTCCTACGTCACAGACCCCCAGGTAGACATAAGATTCAGGACACATGGACCTCAACAGTCTACAAGGTAGTTGACATCCAGGGTACCACACACACCGTTGAACCTTTTGAGGGAGGTCTCATTAAAAGAGTTCATAGGTCAGCGTTGCGACCTTGTGCAAAACCAGTTCCCAAACCCAGAACTAGAATTAGGTTACAGACCACTACACAGTCTGTAGCTGAGGATGAGCCTGAGTCACCTGAGGCTGATTTTGTTATTGTTGAGGAAGTCATCCCTCGCCAGCTTGTGATAGTACCTAATCTGCCTCTTGCAGCAGAAAGTGTTAGTTTACATGTGACAGCACCCACAGATGAGAGTGACAGTGAAGGACCTGAGGAAGGTTATTCAGATATGAGAAATTGTGGCACAGTAACAGAATGTGTTAATGATGTGCATCCAGACGTTAGCGACAGTGACTTGCCCATTATTGAAAACAGGGGCAGGCCCGCACTAACAGATGATACTGGTGGAGCAGGACGTAGAACCTATGCACCTAAACCTGCCGTTAGGAAAAGCAAGCGGGAAATGGCTGGATCTCATTCAAACCCATTTCATTTGCCAAAGTCAGCCTGTAATGCAGTCTCAGTCAGCACAGACATGGTCTCTAAGGTTTTGACAAGCCTGGGTGCTGCTCTCTTTGAAAAGGCCTTGCAGGGAGCATTTGAGTCATTTCATGTTTCGTAGTCACCGAGGACGTTGGCTATGTTTGCAGGGGAGTATGTAGCCGGGTGGTAAATCTGTTAAATATGTTAAATGATTTTCCACTTAAATTTAGTATAGTTTAACTGTTAATATATGTAATCGTTACACTGTCAAGCCTTGTAAAATGTCATTTGATGTATTTAAATTGTGAAGCAGATTGTGAGTGTATTTTTATAGTTTTGGTTGTCATTGCATGTTTTGACCAGTAAGTGGCAGTGTTGCGGACTTTTATTGTAACTCCGTGCAAGTTATCCAAGTGCATCTTGGGTACTCTTTGCAAGTTATCCAAGTGCGTCTTGCGTACTCTTTCTTTTTCTTTTGTGAACCACTTGGAGATTGGGGTGTGACGGTGCTCTGACTCCGTAGTAAGTAGGTGTAAATATCTTGTGAAATATACCTGTAACATTATTCTAAACAATATTATATGTCGGTAATTTGACAAGATGGTTTGATTTAGACACTACTGGAGTTGATGTTCGGTGATTTTGGGCGCGAGCCGTCGACCACTGTTCGCCATTGCATGCATGACAAGGTAATGTTGGCGTGCATAAAGCCACACCATGCCATTGTATTTGGGTTGTAAGGGAAATGTAAAGGTTTTATATGTATTTTAATTCTGTTTATAGGTAACTGACAGAGTGAGAAGTTGCGCAATCTTCAGGAAGTTCCACATGTCTTTGTTAAACCCTGTTTAACATACATAGTCCACTGCCGTATTTTGTATTTATTATTTTCCTTTTAAAATCTTTTCTGTTAAACTTGCCACATCTGTGAACATTTATGAGCTGTTTGCTCGAAAGACACAGGAATTTATGCACTCAGTAAAACAATCTGCATTCGAAGGTTCAAACAATAAAATTAAAGCTGCAAGAACCCCGGAAGTAATTGTGTCCTGTGTGGTATCTCATTCCACGGGCTACATTTGCATTTGCTCTTTTACAACAGTGCAGCACTACATCTGCCCCACCTTATCTTTCAGAAGTTGACTTTTGCTTCCTAAGCTGCTTTCTCATTCTTGCAAGTACCACAAGAATATGCAGAGGAAAAAAAATATTAGAAATGTATTTTGCATTCTTACTCCTTTTGCTTCATTTGACTTTAAGTGTCAGAGCCTCTAAATGCAATCTGTGACACATTTGGCATTTGGGAAACACACAATCGCATGTGCTTCTTAGTAGACCTTAGTTTGTATGTATTCCACAGTTCAAGGCATTTTGCCGTATAGGCTAAATCAGATTCATGAATGTCATAATGAAGCTGATTAATGCCCTCAAATTCATAGCTATCATTGGACCATTTTAGTTAGGCAAAAAGAAAGATATACATATTCAAATGACTGTCAACAGAAAAAAAATATGTGAAAACCAAGACTTAACATTACACTGTTTCCTAATGGAGGTTTCTTAGACTCCGGCCTTCCCTTCAATTAACATGAATGCTTGGATGAAAAAAGAAACCGAGACACTAAAAATTGTACTTCTACTTACTTGGTGGGATGACTAAAATTTTTGATTAAAGTGTATAATTATCAGTTTCAAATAGTAACGAGTGTTTCAATCGATGAAGCAAGCATTTTGTATCTCTACGTCAGTGGAGCTAGTCCTGTGGACGCACTCTTCAGGAATGATGGCTCGGGCTGCAAAAGCAAGTTGAGAAACTGCTCGATACTGGAGGAGGTTTGTACTGTCCACATGCCTTCGGTTAATCAGTTTCTGTTTAGACAGCCCCAGAGCCTTGGTGCTGTGTACTGTGGGTGTTTTGTGTGTCTTGCAAGTTTTTGGCGGATGAATGGAGCTGAGGACGATCACCCGATTGGTTACGACCAGCTCATGGGCTACAACGACGAAAGACGATGCACACTTATTAAAGTAAAGAACAATAATAATAATAATTGCAATGAGGTGTGGAAGTCAGAGTCAGTGGTGTATGAAAGTGCATGATGGCAGTGGCTAATGTGAGATGTGTGTTGTCAGTGTAGAACAAAATGAGGTAACACAAAAGAAACACGCACGCAGAGCTCGGTGAAGGGTGACTGTGTTAGAATTCTGGGTTTAAGTAACATATCACTGGCCAGGTTTCCCCAGTTATTGTGATGACACCTCAGCTCCACCCCGCCAAGGACCTGCAAGAGACACAAAACACACACACAGTACACAGCACCAAGGCTCTGGGGTCGTCACACTGTGTAGTTAGTAGTTGTCTCTTAGACCCTCTGGTTCTATTCACTCATGTCTATCACCCATCCATCCATCTAACCCACACAGAAAGACATGTTGGAAATAATACCTGAAAAACAAAACGGAAAACACATATTGCTAATCTAACAAATGTAACAAGGCCTATAAAATGTGAAATTTAAAAAAAAAGGACTGAATGTGCGACCCTCAGTAAGGATAAGTGGTTCAGATAATGGATGGATGGATGGATGTTGTGAAGGACATGACGTGAAAAACACATGTGAGACATGACGTGCACGATGACGCGCAAATCGTACGTGGTCATTTTGATATCGCTCATGGTCGTTTAGGTAGGGTTGATGCTAGATCCAACGGGGTGTAGGCACGGAAGTAGCCGTGATTGGCTGTTGCGTCGGCCAGTAGACAGCGCGGAACGTCGAAGCGCACTGACTTGAAACACACGATGCGCACTGAAACGTCGACTCGGGGTCCTTCGACTACTTATGACGTCACGGATGATGTTGCTAGCTAGCGTTGTTTAACGCTAGCTTTATAGTTATTTAGTTGTGTGTTTTTTACAATCCACGTTGACATAGAGTTGGTTAGTAAAGGTGTGAGGGCCGAAGGCCCGAGCTGCGTCTAAGGAGCGGGCCGCAGGCTCAGGTCCTGGACGAGCGAACGCGCGCGAGGGCTGAAGGTTCAAGCTGCGTCTAATGTCAATCTACTGTTTCCCGGTGTTCCTAACCTAAACTAGCTAACTAACATTGACTTAATTCGCCCCAGCTATTGCTCTGTCTCAGGGGTCACGGAGATGCTGGAGCCCTGCCTGCTACCCAATGACTGCTGGAATGGGCTCCAGCATCTCCGCGACCCCTGAGAGCAGGATAAGCGGATGGAGGGATGGATGGATATTGCTCTGTCTGTCGGTCTGGCAGTCAGTGCGCTTCGAGGTTCCGCGCTGTCTATTGGCCGACGCAACAACCAATCATGTCTACTCCAGTGCCTACACCCCGGTGGATCTAGAATCAACCTTTAGGTCATAACTTTTTGTGTACAATTGATGTAAAACTAATTTTAATGCAAATATATGCAGTTTTAAGAGCATTCAGGGAGCGACAGGTCTGTATCTTTCCCCCCCCCCCCCACAAAATTATGAAACTTTGAAAATCCAAAGCGGTCAAAATGACCGCCCATGGTCGTTCTGGTAGTTTTGAAAGTTTCAGTCGTTGTTTGGGGCTGTTTAAATTGTTATTTTCAGTTCGATTTTTACATTTCACGCTTTATAGGCTTTGTTAGGTTTGTTAGATTAGCAATATGTGTTTTCCGTTTTGTTTTTCAGGTAATATTTTCCCTTTTTCAATTTTGCTATTCAAGTTCGACCATGTCTCTCTGAAGTTTAAATTATTTTAAAATATTACTATAGTTGTTAAAATGTTAATTTTGGTGTCAGTCGTTTCCTATACTGTATTGCATACTAACATATGCAATGCATTAATATCTCAATTGGGTATTTGTCTTGACAGAATGGAGAGTTTAAAAATCGGCGGTCATGATGACCGCCCATGGTCGTTTTAGGTGGATCTTATCATAACCTGTTTTTGTGCGATTGATCTAAAACTTATTTTAATGCAAATATATGCAATTTTAGCAGTATTCAGGGAGCGGCAGGTCTGTATCTTTTTTCTGTTTTCTTTTTTTCTTTTTTTGCAAAGTTATTAAACTTAGAAAATCCAAAACGGTCATAACGACCGTCTTGGTCGTTCTAGTCTAACCTGTTAATATTTCTCTCCCAGAGATTTGCTCTGAATTGGTTCTCAAAAATGCGGAACAAAACATGTCCCATATCAGTTCAATGCACAACATGTATTTTAGTTTCCAATTACGGGATGATTCAGTTAGTATTATTATTTTAGGGGTGCTGAGATGAAATTTAGATGTGCTTGAGAACCCCTAAAGAGTCTAAAATCGCCACTGTCTCACAGGTATGTGCATGCTGGTGATGAGCAATGCATTTACACACCGTGAACTTAGTGATTACCCTCAATTTCAGGGCAATTATACACAGTAAGTTAAGTGTTCCACACTTAAGAAAATACACGCCCTTCAAGGGCAAGATGTTTCCGCCCTTAGTCGTGACCGTGAAAAATACCAGTCAGTTGCTGGGAAAACGAGGTGGAAACACGTCTAGGTCAGAGGGAGAGAGAGAGAGTGAAAGAAACAAAAGCTGAAATCCCTTAACTTTGGACTGAGAGCTTTAACAAATGGCTTAGTGTGTATGTATGTGCATTAACATGGAGCTGCAGTTTGTCCTGCATTTTTTTTAAAACTGAAGAAATCTCTGAAGCAACTGTCGGACGAAGACAATTTACTTGCACAAAAACACAGTCACAACTCATTTTGCTACTGGCCAAGTTTACATGATCCTCCCACCTTTCATTGTGGATGTCAGTGGTTTCAAAAATGTGCTATTTGGGAATGTTCCGGGAATGATTGCTAATAGTTACTGAGCAGATGCCGCCATGTTGGAAAAGTATAGCCAAAGAAACGTCTTTCTTTTATCCGGGCAGGAGGTGGCGGTAACATTACAGTCTCATTGTGTTACCAATGTATGGCACGTATATCAAAAACATTCGACACGTAACTATATAATTCACAAGTACAGCTCTAGAGCTAGGTATTTAGAAAAAGAAACAAGCTGCCGAAAGTAATACATTTAAGTCGCCATATCATGCTCATTCTAGCTCAATATTTTTATTCTTGAGCTCCACTAGAGTAGCTTTGCATGATTCACAGTTAAAAAATCCTAATTTATCTTAAACGGGTCCATAATATAGCTCCTCATTTCATCCTGTGTGAAACAACTGTTAACTTTTTTTAGCTGTTTCTTTAAGCCCCCCTCCTCCCTAAAAGCCCACTGCTTTCAACTGATTGTCTAACTTTTGGAAGCCCGTCAGTATTTAAGCACTACCTGCTTCCTCAAGGGCAAACGGCTTGATGGCGAAACAGAGTTCGATGCAATACGCCGGTGTAGGAGGTTCCGTAAACAAACTATAAACCTACTAAGTAACAACATTTTTAGTTCTTGATTGAAAATGGCAACTTCTCAAATCCATTCATAGATGTTTGAGCCCAAATACAATCCGAAATATGAGAGTAGACAGCACGAACAGCTGAAGCAACAAAGATTACGGCAGGACTTCTCCCGGATAAATATTATGCTCATTACCTGCTTATTGTGTGACATAACTGGATTTAGTCTTTTTAACACAAGCCATATATAAAATGTATATATGCCACTGTTAATAGGTGTACGTGTGGGGAATGTTATGAAATGCCAACTGAAGTAGAACATGTCTGCTGTCAGGAAATAACAAAGGCTACGTAGCTAGTAAAATGTTATTCTGCTGTATCCCATGTCGTCTGGGTCTTTCTTCTTTAGTAAAGGTGAGCAAATCGAAAATCCAGCATTGAACTGTGCCTGCAGGAAGCAGTCCTTGGTAAAATGAAGGTGACATAAAAGGTTGGGGTTGTACTGCTGAAGAATAGTGGTAAAAATTAATTTTAACCATCGATTCCTCATTTTGTATTTCTTTGGAAGTCCATGTAAAGGGAATTTGCCTTTACACAAAAGAAAACGTCATCTTCTTGACATTGGGATATATGCTTACCAAACTCTTCCTGGTCTCATCTAATCTCATCATCAGCCGCTCCAGCGTCGGGTCACGGTGGCAGCAAGCTAAGTAGGGCACTCCAGACATCCCTCTCCCCAGCAACGCCCTCCAGCTCCTCCTGGGGAATCCCAAGGCATTCCCAGGCCAGATTGGACATGTAGTCCCTCCAGCGAGTTCTGGGTCTACCACGGGGTCTCCTCCCAGTTGAACATACCCGGAAAACCTCTAAAGAAAGGTGCCCAGAAGCCATCCTAATTAGATCCCTTAAACCACCTCAACTGGCTCCTTTCGACGCAAAAGAGCAGCGGCTCTACTCCGAGTTCCCTCCGGATGTCCGAGCTCCTCACCCTATCTCTTAGGCTGAATTTTGAAGGGGCTTGTGTGATTGTTGTTCCAATGGATAACAGCTTCTTGGTCTTTGTATAGCGATGCTATGAGTGATACAAGGTGAGGTGGAAAGCCCATATTCTTCATTGGGGCAAAGATTATTGCATGACTTGTTGTTACTTGTATTCACTCCTCTCTGGGACATCCCCTTCCCAGCTAAAAAATCCTGGTTGACCCTGAGGGTCTCAATCAACTCATAATGTCTGTTGTTTTTCTTATTTTTGACCATGACATGCGCGAGTTTTGGGCAAAGAATAAAACCAGTAGTTTGTCATTGCTTTCTGGAGTGGTAGTGCACGTACTGTGCAGAGGCTCGAACCACCTCAACTGGCTCCTTTCAACGCAAAAGAGCAGCGGCTCTCTTCCGAGTTCCCTCCAGATGTCCGAGCTCCTCACCCTATCTCTTAGGCTGAGCCCAGACACCCTACGGAGGAAACTCATTTCACCCACTTATATCCGCCATCTCACCCTTTCCGTCATTATCCAGATCTCATGACCATATTTGAGGGTTGGAACGACGACTGACTGGTAAATTGAGAGCTTTGCCTTTCAGCTCAGCTCCCTCTTCACCACAATGGTCCGGTACAACATCTGCATTATTGCTGATGCTGCACCAATCCGCCTGTCAATCTCCCACTCCCTCCTATCCTCACTCGTGAACAAGATCCTGAGATATTTGAACTCCTTCACTTGAAGCAAAAACTCATCCCCAACCTGGAGGGAGCAATCCACCATTTTCCGGTACAGAACCATCACCTCAGACTTAGAGGTGCTTACTCTCATCCCAGCCATTTCACACTCAGCTGCAGACCACCCCAGCGCGCACTGGAGGTCGCATTCTGATAAAGCCAACAAAACCACATCATCTGTGAAGAGCAGAGGTGCAATTCTGAGGTTCCCAAAATGGACATACTCCTCATCTTGGTTGCACCTTGAGATCCTGTCCGTGAATATCATAAACAGAATCGGAGACAAGGGACAACCTTGACGGAGTCCGACACCCACCGAAAACATTTTTGATTTGTGCTGATAATACGAAAGCAGCTCTCACTTTGGCAATACAAGAACTGGATGGCTTGTAGTAACTGCCCCGGTACCCCATACTCCCACAGAGTGCCGCGGGATACACGGTCGTAAGCCTTCTCCAAGTCCACAAAACACTAGTAGATTGGCTGGTAAAACTCCGGTGCCTCCCCCAGCACTTCCGTAAGGGTAAAGAGTTGGTCCGTTGTTCCATGGTCAGGATGGAATCCGCATTGTTCCTCCTGGATCCGAGGTTCAACAATCGGTCGGAGCCTCCTTTCCAGCACCCTAGAGTAGACTTTCCCCAGGGAGACTAAGCAACGTGATGCCCTGATAATTGGAGCACACCCTCTGGTCCCCTTTTTTTAATATGGGAACCAACACCCCAGTCTGCCACTCCACATTTACTGTCCCCAACCTCCACATGACACTGAAGAGGCGTGTCAGCCAAGACAGCCCAACAATTTCCAGAGCCCTCAGCATTTTAGCGCGAATCTCATCCACACACTGGCGCCTTGCCACCGAGGAGCTTCTTAACTAACACAGAGACCTCTGCCAGGGATATGGGTGGGGCTTCCCCCCAGTCTTCAGACACGACCTCCTCCACCGAGGACATGTTAACCGGGTTCAGAAACTCCTCAAAGTGTTCTTTTTTTTATTGAAATTTATTTCTGATTTTCCTCTTTTCTCCCAATTTAGTGGCCAATCGATCCCTATTTTAGTTCAAACGCCCACCCTCGTACTGCATGTGTTCGCCAACTGCATCTCTCCGGCCAGCAGTCTCGAAGCAGACGTCTCGCCACTTTCGTGACAAGGCGAATCCAGGACGAACCACTGCTTTTTCCGACACACAGAGATGCATTCATGTGATGAACACAAGCCGACCCCCCCCCCCCAAAGACAACGTCGCCAATTATTGCTGCTTTGTCGAGTCCGGCCATAGGCGGATCTGACGAGACCGGGGCGCGAACCCCAGTCCCCAGTGGGCAACTGCATCGACATAAAGCCGATGCTTAGACCGCTATACCACTGCGGACCCTAACCTCAAAGTGTTCCTTCCACTGCCCAACAACCTCCCCAGTCTGGGTCAGCAGTCCCACACCCCCACCCCACCCCCCCGGCCGAACACAGCCTGAGTCAAGCTGTGCTTCCCCTTCCTGAGTCGCCAGATGGTTTGCCGGAACTATATATAGTGTGTGTGTGTGTGTGTGTGTGTGTGTGTGTGTGTGTGTGTGTGTGTGTGTGTGTGTGTGTATGTATGTATATATATATATATTTGTGCTAAAAGAAACACTAAATGGTATGGAAAGTGCTCAACAAATAAGGAGGAAAATAATCCAGTGAGTCAAGTAAACTGGACTTTATATATATCTACTACTACTACTTTCGGCTGCTCCCATTAGGGGTCGCCACAGTGGATCATCCGTTTCCATTTCTTCCTGTCTTCTGCGTCTGTTAGGGCTCGGTCTGTTGACCAACCTGGCAACCAGCAATGAGAGCGGGGGAAGGGGCGCGTCTGAAACACCTGCAGCCTACCTACTCGTTAACCACTCTAGTATAAGTTTGTTTGCTTTCCAGAACTCGTCGCGAGTTCGTCCTGAACAGTCCCGTGAGTAAATTCTTCGTCTCGAGTTTTGTGACATTTCTGTGTCTCCCGGTGGAGTACAGATTGTAGTATTCTCCGTGTTTTTGCTTGTTTGATTATTCCCTTGTGTCAGTTCTCCTTGAGAGCTTGTTCGGAGAAGAACTCTCTTTGTGTTTTCCCCATTGGATTTTCCCATCGTGATTTTCTAGTTGAGATCAAGTTTTTGATATTCTAATTTCTCCTCTCTCACTGTGGATCTTATTACTCGGTTGGACTTCTACCTTAAAGGAGCAGTTTGTGTTTTTTCCCCTTTCGGACTTTAAAGGAGCAGTTTGTGTTTTTTTCCCTTTCGGACTTTAAAGGAGCAGTTTACGTTTTTTCCCTTTCGGACTTTAAAGGAGCAGTTTACGTTTTTTCCTTTTCGGATTAAGGGGGCAGTTTACGTTTTCCCATTTTTAAGAAGCTATTCTCAAGTTCCGCCTGAAGCGCCTCCCCCTTCTGTCCAGGCCCGGCCGGCTCTCCTCTACGAGTCCTGCCAGGTTGGTGCTTTACTTTGTCTTGTGTTGTCGCTATTGGGTTCGTTCTACAAACCTTAACAGTACGAACTCGCCCTCACTATGAACCCAGACAACCTAGACGCCAATCCTGTCCAGGCTGCTCTCTATAAGCAGATTCAGCTTACAGCCTCCCACGGCCAGCAACTACAAGAGGCCGCTGTTGCCATGCAGGGCCTCCGGGCTCAGGTGCAACCCCTCCAGGCTTCGGTGGATTCTCTTTCGGCCCAGCAAGCGGCGCTCGCGAGCCAACAAGAGGAGGTTCTTAAGCAGTTGCAAACTCTCACAGCGGCTATCACCATCCAGCCAGCTGTCCCACCAGTTCCGGCCGCCCCTCCTCCAGCAGTGCCCGCAGCCGTTGCCTTAGACAATCCTACCGTTTATGTTTCGGATTTCCGGGAGCCCAGTATCTCCAATCCCAAGCCTTTTGATGGCAACTTTGAGACCTGTGCCACGTTCATCATGCAGTGTGAGCTTGTCTTCGCCCACCATTCTAGGGGGTTCACCACAGATGCTGCAAGAGTTGCTTACGTGACTAACCTGCTGACTGGCCGCGCTGCTCAGTGGGCCACTGCTTCCTGGTCCATGGGGGCCAGTTTCTGCTCTTCCTACGATGACTTTGTGGCTGAGCTTCGGAAGGTATTCCATCATCCAGTGTACGGTCAGGATCCGGGTGTCCGATTGAGCAGGATCCAGCAGGGCAGTGGCAGTGTCACTGACTACTCTGTCGAGTTCAGGCTGGCTGCGGCTGAGAGTGGCTGGAACGACCAGTCACTTCGGGTAACCTTCCGTAGGGGCCTCAGCGATGCCGTCAAGGATCAGCTAGCCACCCGGGAGGATCCTACCTCTCTCGACGACCTTATCAGCCTTGCCATCCGCATCGATGGACGTCTCCGCGAGAGAAGGCGCGAGCGAGGTCTACGGGGAACCGTTTCTACCTCTCAGCCATCCAGAGCTTCCGAAGGGGGCTCTTCTTCGTCGCACTCCACTTCCCCTGTGGCAAGCCTCTCCTCCTCCCAGACAGTGACAGAGGAGGAACCTATGCAGCTTGGGCGTACACGACTGACTCCCGCTGAACGTGAGGCCCGGTTCAAGGCAGGTCTCTGTCTTTACTGCGGTCTTAAGGGACACCGGATCAGCGAGTGTCCTACGCGGCCAAAAGATTAGGCTCACTGGGACCCCGGGAGATCCTAGTGAGCCGTCTTTCCTGTTCCCGCCATCCTGCTCCGGCTAACCATCTTGTGAGCGTTACCCTGGCTTGGGCAGACCAGCGGCTCACTGTAGGCGCACTCATCGATTCGGGAGCTGATGGGTGTTTCTTGGACTCTACGTTTGCTGCTCAAGCTAACATTCCATGTGAGGAATTGGAGAGGCCAATAGAGGCCTTTGCTCTGGATGAGCGCCGCCTGGCCAGTGTTACCCGACAGTCCTGTCCCGTGTCTCTCACTATTGCTGGAAACCATGTGGAGAGCCTTCAGTTCTTCGTCATCCAGTCTCCCTTAGTTCCTGTGATCTTGGGGCGTCCCTGGTTGGCTCAGCATGAGCCACACATTGCTTGGTCGTCTGGTAACATTTTGGAGTGGAGCTCCTCCTGTCACGCCCGGTGTCTTCAGGCCGCACCTGGTCCAGCAGTCCAGACTGTTCCGATTGCCCCTCCTCCCGATCTTTCCTCTGTTCCTCCCGAGTATCATGATCTCGGGGAGGTCTTCAGCAAGACGCAGGCTCAGTCTCTCCCTCCGCATCGGCCATATGATTGTGCTATCAACCTCCGTCCTGGGGCCTCTCTCCCTAGCAGTCGTCTTTACAGCCTTTCCATTCCCGAGAAGGCTGCTATGGACGATTACATTTCAGAATCGTTGGCGGCAGGGCTCATCCGACCCTCATCCTCCCAGGTGGCAGCTGGTTTCTTTTTCGTTAAGAAGAAGGATGGTGGTCTCCGACCCTGCATTGATTATCGCCAACTCAACGACATCACCATCAAGAATAAATACCCCCTGCCTCTGATGAGCTCCACCCTCGAACCCCTGACCCAGGCGACTGTCTTCACTAAGCTGGATCTCCGGAACGCCTACCATCTCGTTCGGATCCGGAAAGGGGACGAGTGGAAGACAGCCTTTAAGACTCCCCGTGGTCATTATGAGTACCTGGTAATGCCGTTCGGCCTCACCAACGCCCCGGCGGTGTTCCAGGCACTCATGAGTGACATCCTTCGCGACATGCTCGACCAATTCGTTGTCGTCTACCTTGATGACATCCTCATCTTCTCCAGGTCCCTCGAGGAGCATGTCCAGCACGTGCGGCAGGTTCTCGAACGCCTCCTTCGTAACCGGCTGTTCGTCAAGGCTGAGAAATGCCTGTTCCATTCTGAGTCAGTGGACTACTTAGGTTTTATCGTGGAGGGAGGCAAGACTCGAGCTGATCCTCGCAAGATCAAAGCGGTGGTGGAATGGCCGGATCCTAAGTCACGTAAGGAACTGCAGAGCTTCCTCGGGTTCGCGAACTTTTACAGGAGGTTCGTCCGAAACTACAGCTCTGTAGCAGAACCCCTCACCCGTCTAACCTCCCCCTCTCAGCCGTTCGTCTGGTCCCCAGCTGCTCGCTCTGCATTTCTGTCGCTCAAGGAGAGGTTCACCAGTGCCCCCGTCCTACTCCATCCCGATCCCAAGAGGCAGTTCATAGTTGAGGTGGACGCTTCGGACACCGGATTGGGGGCTGTGCTCTCCCAACGATCAGAGACCGACCAGAAGGTTCATCCTTGCGCGTTCTTCTCCCGCCGGTTCCTTCCCGCCGAGGAGAACTACGATGTTGGTAATCGGGAGCTTCTCGCTGTAGTGGCTGCACTTGAGGAATGGCGCCATTGGCTGGAGGGGGCAGAGCATCCATTTACCATCTGGACTGATCATAAGAACCTGACGTTCATCCGGGCAACCAAACGTCTCAATGGTCGGCAGGCACTGTGGGCCAGTTTCCTCAGTCGGTTCGACTTCACACTGACTTATCGTCCTGGCTCCCGCAACACCAAGGCAGATGCTCTGTCTCGTCAACACCTTAAGGAACCTGTAACGGTGGAGCCAAGTCCCGTCCTCCCTGAGACCAAGGTCGTTGGCGTGGTGACCTGGGGCCTTGAAACGGTGGTCAAGCGCGCCTTGCGCTCCAGTCCAGCCCCGAGCAACGTGCCGCCTCGCCGACTGTTTGTTCCGGACTCAGTGAGGTCTCGGGTCCTCAAATGGGGCCACACCAGTCAGCTCGCTTGCCACCCTGGAGTCCACCGCACTTTCACTTTCATAGCTCGACGGTTCTGGTGGCCCATTATGAGGAGGGACGTCAAGGAGTTCGTCATGGCCTGCACCATCTGTGCCCGCAGCAAGGCCTCTCACCAGGCACCGGCTGGTCTGCTGCAGCCCCTTCCTATTCCCATTCGGCCCTGGTCCCATGTGGCGTTGGATTTTGTCTCTGGACTTCCTCCGTCTCAGGGCAACACAGTGATCCTGACGGTGGTGGATCGCTTCAGCAAGGGTGTTCACCTGGTGGCTTTGCCTAAGCTTCCTTCTGCTTCAGAAACCGCTGACCTCCTGATGAGCCACGTCTTCCGTTTGCATGGACTTCCCAAGGACATTGTGTCAGACAGAGGGCCCCAGTTTGTTTCCCGTGTGTGGCGTGCTTTCTGCAAGGGGTTGGGCGCCTCGGTCAGCCTTTCGTCGGGATATCATCCGCAGACTAACGGACAGACTGAGAGGATGAACCAGAGTGTGGAATCTGCTCTCCGTTGCGTCGCTGCCAAGAAGCCAACCTCCTGGAGTCAGTTTCTCCCCTGGGTCGAGTATGCGGTCAACTCCCTGGTCAGCTCCGCCACCGGCCTCTCACCCTTTGAGGCATCCCTGGGTTACCAGCCGCCCGTCTTCTCTGCACAGGAGTCCGAAGTGGAGGTTCCCTCCGTGCAGACTCATCTGGACCGCTGTCGTCGTGTCTGGGAGATCACCAGGGCTGCGCTGCTCCGTGCTACGGAACGTGCCAGACGAGGAGCTAACCGTCGCCGATCCACAGCACCAGCTTACCAACCCGGACAGAGAGTCTGGCTGTCCACCAAGGATCTCCCCCTTCAGTCCTCTGCCAAGAAGCTGAATCCCCAGTTCGTTGGACCCTTCGAGATCCAGGAAGTACCCAGTCCTGCAGTTGTGCGTCTTAAGCTCCCGGCCTCCATGAAGACCCATCCGGTTTTTCATGTGTCCCGAGTAAAGCCTGTCTCCGAGAGCCCCCTTATGCCTCCGGCCCCAGCTCCGCCTCCCCCTGAGATTGCGGATGGGCATCCACAGTGGAAGGTCCGTCGGCTGATGGACGTCCGACGCAGGGGACGGGGGTTCCAGTATTTGGTTGACTGGGAGGGCTATGGGGTGGAGGAACGAAGCTGGGTATCCCGCCAGCTCATCATGGACCCTGGTCTGCTCGCTGAGTTCTATCGCCGTCACCCTGACAAGCCTGGCAGGTCGCCTGGTGGCTCCCGTAGAGGGGGGGGTACTGTTAGGGCTCGGTCTGTTGACCAACCTGGCAACCAGCAATGAGAGCGGGGGAAGGGGCGCGTCTGAAACACCTGCAGCCTACCTACTCGTTAACCACTCTAGTATAAGTTTGTTTGCTTTCCAGAACTCGTCGCGAGTTCGTCCTGAACAGTCCCGTGAGTAAATTCTTCGTCTCGAGTTTTGTGACATTTCTGTGTCTCCCGGTGGAGTACAGATTGTAGTATTCTCCGTGTTTTTGCTTGTTTGATTATTCCCTTGTGTCAGTTCTCCTTGAGAGCTTGTTCGGAGAAGAACTCTCTTTGTGTTTTCCCCATTGGATTTTCCCATCGTGATTTTCTAGTTGAGATCAAGTTTTTGATATTCTAATTTCTCCTCTCTCACTGTGGATCTTATTACTCGGTTGGACTTCTACCTTAAAGGAGCAGTTTGTGTTTTTTCCCCTTTCGGACTTTAAAGGAGCAGTTTGTGTTTTTTTCCCTTTCGGACTTTAAAGGAGCAGTTTACGTTTTTTCCCTTTCGGACTTTAAAGGAGCAGTTTACGTTTTTTCCTTTTCGGATTAAGGGGGCAGTTTACGTTTTCCCATTTTTAAGAAGCTATTCTCAAGTTCCGCCTGAAGCGCCTCCCCCTTCTGTCCAGGCCCGGCCGGCTCTCCTCTACGAGTCCTGCCAGGTTGGTGCTTTACTTTGTCTTGTGTTGTCGCTATTGGGTTCGTTCTACAAACCTTAACAGCGTCTTCCTCTGTCACACCAGCCACCTGCATGTCTTCCTTCACCACATCCATAAACCTCCTCTTTTCCTCTTTCCTGGCAGCTCCATATTCAGCATCCTTCTCCCAATATACCCAGCATCTCTCCTCCACACATGTCCAAGCCATCTCAATCTTGATTATATAGATAGATAGATAGATAGATAGATAGATAGATAGATAGATAGATAGATAGATAGATAGATAGATAGATAGATATAGACATAGAGAGAGATATATATAGAGATAGAGATATATACTTAGCACAAAAAGTAAGGAAATTTGTGTTTGGTAGATTATTTCTTTGTTGTAACAATTCTTCTTGGCAATAAATCTTACACCGTTGGAAAGCCTGTTTATTTCCCTTTTAAATTGCATCACATTTGTAAGGGACATGCATTTGTGGGATGAGCAGTAGAGCTGAGTATGTGGGTTGCGCCCATGAAAAATTGCCAAATCTTCTCTGCCAATGCCAAACAGCTTATTTTGCTGTTGCTATTGACTCTTGTTTTGAGCTTCTGGTACCCCAGGTGCTGACAATCAGGTGCCTGATATAAGATTTATTGCCAAGAAGCATTGTTATAATAAAGAAATAATCTAACAAACACAAATGTCCTAACTTTTTGTGCTAAGTTTAGATAGTCTATACATTGGGCGGCACGATGGTGCAGTGGTTAGTGCTGTTGCCGCACAGCAAGAAGGGCCTGGGTTCAAGTCCAAGGGTTGTCTAACCTTGGGGGTCATCCCAGGTCGTCCTCTGTGTGGAGTTTGCATGTTCTGCCTTTGTCTACAGTGGGTTTTCTCCGGGTGCTTCGGTTTCCCCACCATCAAAAAAGACATGCATGTTAGGCTTAATACTCCTGTCTGCGCCCTTGACCAAGGCATGGCAAGACAAATTGAAGTTGTTCCACAGGTGCTGCATGGCGGCTGTCTACTTTTCCTAGCTACACGGCTAGGAGGGGTTCAATGCAGAGCATAATTTCCCGATGGGGATCAATAGATTATATCAAAATAGAAAACAAAAATCAAAGTGTATGTCACATGATTTTGGCAGGGTACTCTTTAAAACTAAGCTGTTCCACCAAATCCGGATGATGGGTTTTTCATTATCAACAAATGAATTTCAACCCCGTATAAAATTACATCGCTGTTATCATCTCATCAAACACATATGGTATGTCTGAAAACCTTAACATTTACTGAATCTCGGACATGGGCTGAAAATACCACTGAGGTGAATGAGCCAGTGATCACAGTGCAGTGGAAGGATGCCTACAATGGTTCATCCAGCACAGTGTGAACAAACAGACATCAGAAGAAAAGATAACTACAGCCGAGAAAAGATAACAAACAGTGAAAAGCATCACTGAAGTGCTTTTCACCCCGAGGCACGTGTGCAACTTGCCAAGTCTTTATGTGCACAGCCGACTAGCATGTCTTAACACGTGTGATTCTATCTGATGCTATGCTCTGCACACTGGTATCGCTCCCATCAGTCTGCAACGTCTCAATAGGAGAGCCGAAGCTGTGAGGATGGGTGGGCCCCTTTTGAAGGACACTGCACATGAAGATTATGTGGTTCTCCAGAGAGCCCCTGCATCCTTGGGAACATCAGTAGACTTTGTGTCGATGTGAGTAAAGTTATGAGGCAGTTTTAACTGTTTTCAAGGGATTTTTAAAAAAAAATATTTATTTTTAGTGTTTATGCTGTAAATCTTTGTTGGACTTGGAGTGCTTTACAAAGCAGCTTTCAGTTTGTGCAACATTCAGACCTTGACTTTGAGGAGAAGGTTGAAAGCGTGTTTGAATAGAATCACTCACTAATAAAGAAAAGCACCAACAACAAAAAAAACCCCCACTGAAGCTGACACAAGGAGGAAGGGGTAAACCAAATCCTTAACTGGGAAATGGCTTTGAGCTGTCCACAGTCTCCAAAACAAAAACAAAATCTGTCATTTTGTAATCGGTTTTGTGTACATAATGGTATATTGCCACACACTCAGTGTTGTTAATTCATCCCAGTGGCATACTGCAACTGAAGGGGAGATTCACCCTGGATGACCTCACCTTGAAACCTCCGAATACCTGGTAGTCATGGACAGCTGCCATACAAGTAACGGAGAGGCTTGTGTGTGTGTGTGTGTGTGTGTGTGTGTGTGTGTGTGTGTGTGTGTGTGTGTGTGTGTGTGTGTGTGTGTGTGTGTGTGTGTGTGTTGGAAGGGGTTAGTGTAGCAGGATAGGCTTCAGAAGTATCAGATAAAACTAGAACACAGCACTTTGTGTCTTGGCCAGGGTGGCTTGGAACAGAAAAGAAGAACAACTGTCAGAGGAACTAAGCACAACAACAAAAGGCACCTTGCCATGAACACCCCCCCCCCCCGAGAAGGTACTGCAGGCTTTTATCAGGTTGCGTGCGAGCATCGGAGTCTGGAGATGAGCTGCTCTCTCACCACATTGTATGTGAATAGATTAGAAATTCTTTTGACTTTTTAAGTTCTATCTGCTCAAGGAAGTGTAGGGTTTAGAAAACCCAGAAAGGACTGTATTGCAGTTAAAGGATGTACCATTGCTGTAAGGGATATACCAATACAAAACAGTAAGATGGACATTCAAGGTGAAATAAAGGGATTAAACTCAGGAGACATGTGTGAGGTCAATTAGCAAAACTTTTAATTACCGTTTAACCCTTTCCAGGAACAGTTCTCTAAAGAATGATTAGGTCCCCATAGTTTATTTTTCTTTTCTGATTGCTCCAAATTTGTCCTCTAAAAAAAATGCTGTAAATTTGTACCGACTGTGGAAAAAGTGGTCAGCTGCTGTCTCATGGACCCTCTGGTGTTTTCAACAGTCATGAGCAAAACAAGCATGACCAAAGGCTATGAACTTGGCCATTTCTGTTCAAGCGGAGTAACCACCGCCTTGTAGCTTTAGAGCCTTGAATACTGTTGTGAACCTATGACACAGCATACAGATAAATCTCCTGTCTGTCATTCCATCTCAGTGTCTTCCCCCTTTCTTCCCCATTTCTGATTGCACTGTCCCCATCTAGCCTCATTGTTTTTCTTGTCTTAACTATTTTGAAACTCTTTGCCAAGTATGCTACAGTGCATAGTTGGTGCATGCCACATTATCGCAGATGGTTATCAGCCTGCAGTGTTTTTGTTTCCACCTCTCTCTCTCTCTCTCTCTCTCTCTCTCTCTCTCTCTTTCTCTTTCTCCCCCCCCCCCAGCTTTTCCCGTACTTCCTTGACCCGCATTGTACTATAAATCCCTCATCGCCATACAGTTCTGTAACAATGTGAAAGAATGAGGGTGGAATGAGGGTGATGTTGGGAGGGGGGGGTATTGGCAGATCAGAGCAGCAGCGGAAGATCACGGCTGTCTGCACCTGCCTTGGAACACCCTTGTCTTGTTTGTGGGAAACCAGTTTGACTTGGCTCGTCTGTTCACACCTATTGGCTTGCATACATAGCCCTCCATCTCAGGAGGCCTGATTTCGCACGCCGTGCGCCTCTTTTAGGATGTCTCATCCCGGTATTTCTGTTCATCCGTCAAATACAAGGCGCAAGCACACGAAATGGGGGCACTGTCCGTTCAATGTGTATTGTCACACTGCTTATCTTTGAAGGTAAAATTCAGATGTTCTACCTCTCTTTTGAATCATGATAATTCACTCTGGGTTCGCACAGATTTTTCCTTAGGTCTTGTATTAAGATGCTTTGTCCCTGTGCCCTCCATCACCTGTTGTCCAAAATGGAAGGTAATCTCTTTCACTCATTGCAAGTCATTGTAGATAAATTTGAATAAATGCATAAAATGTATAATACATCAATTATTCAATTCATACATTAACATTTTTGTACAAACATCCTCGAAAAAAGGCTAATTTTTGTCATCTTCTGGAGCCAGAAGCACAGCCCTGGTATTTTAGGGTCAATTATTCAATGTAACCCAAATTCCTTTCTAAGCACTCACTCACTCACTCCTCCAGCATCGTCCTTGTGGGCGTTAGCTGCCCGCGCTGCCTGATGATGTTGCCCCATCTGTCCCTGTCTCTTATGGTGGTGAAAATTTCAGCCACAGAGTGTCCTGTCCATTCCTTTAAGTTGTCCATATACTTCATCCTGGGGTGGCCACATCCTTGTTTACCCTTCATCTTCCCTTGTATGATGTCTCTTGTGAGAGAGCATTTTTTGTTTCAGCTTGGATGACCAAAGACGCTCACCTTTCTTTTAACAGTGGCACCATATGCATAGTTATCATTTGACGCCAAGTTGTTGTAGGATGCTTTAATTTGTTCTTTTCTCTTGCCAGTTGATGTTTAAGAGTCTTCAGTAGAACCACGTTTCATCAGATTGTATTCTATATTTATATCTCGATGTCCAGCCTTTTGCCTCATATGTCACTAGGCCATATTGTTGTCGTTAGAATTTTTATTTTCAGTTTGTTGGATAGGTCTTTGTCTTTCTATATATTTTTCAGTTCGATCATTTTTATTTTTGCAATAGCAATACGTGTTTGGATATCTTTGGAACAATAGCCATCATGAGATTTTAAGGAGCCAAGATATTTGAAGTTTTCAACTCTTTCAAGTTCTTCGTTTTCTATTTTGATGGGTTGGTATGTGCATTTCCCAGTGTGCATTACTTTGGTCTTTTTTGCGTTTAATTTCATATTCTTTAGCTTGCCTTTGTTTTGTTTTTGTTTTTTTGGCTCACGTTTCCACACGAAGGAGATAGTCGTAACACCAGCTTCCTTCAAACTCGTGTCGGCTGCTCTCGCTGTTGTCCACGCTGAAGCCTCGCATGGACTGCGTTACCTTCAGGCCGCGAAGGAGACGTAGGGAGAACGCTTTCGGTTGCTTGGCTGCGGGCGCCCGGATGGGCCAGAGGGCCACTGGAGAACGACGAATTCCCGAACACTACACCGATCTACACCCACTGTCCCTCGATTAAGGGTAGCCTAATGAATGTCTTACCCCATGGACGCTCTGGCCGTGACCGGTCACGCCGAGTCTGGGATACGAACCCCAGCCACATGACGAGCGGATTGCAAGAACGGCGATTTATTCCGCTCGGCCGTCAGAGCGGCTGCCTTTGTTGTTTATGTTGTCGAGAAGGTTTGTTATTTCTTGATGATTGTTTCCACAGAGAACCGTGTCGTCTGCGTATCTCAGGTTTGATATTTTTCTGCCTCCGACTTTGATTCCTGAATTCTCGACTTCTGCTTCTCTCATGATCTGTTCAGTGTAGACCAGCGGTCGGGAACCTATGGCTCGCGAGCCATATATGGCTCTTCCGGTGACGGCATATGGCTCCCAGACAATTTTGAGTTGAAATTTAAAAAAAAAAAATCAGTTTGGAACTGATTTTAAAATACTTGTGATATTTCTTAATAATACTGTGTCATTTTAAAGTAAACAGAAATTAGTTTTGAAGATAAATTTCACGGGTCACGGGTCACCCGTGGGTCGGGTCGGGAACCAATGGCTCGCAAGCATGTCCGGGTCATTGTAAAGTGAAGAAATCAATTTGATCAGATAGCCAACTAGTTTATCCGCTTCCACCCTTGTAACGGAAAAGATGGCGAAAAGAAAAAAAGACGATGATTACCGTGCATTCCAGGCTGCGTGGACAGAGGAATTTGCATTTGTGGAGAGAGCAGGATCTGCGGTA
This sequence comes from Lampris incognitus, assembly GCF_029633865.1. NCBI lineage: Eukaryota > Metazoa > Chordata > Actinopteri > Lampriformes > Lampridae > Lampris > Lampris incognitus. Next base: position 88,601,805 of record NC_079213.1, on the reverse strand, counting down.
TGTCTAATATGCAATGATAAAATTGCTTCGATGAAACGGTCAATTATAAAGCGGCACTTCGATACGCACCATGCTTCATTTGCATGGAAATCTCCAGCGGGGGACAGCAGGAAAAGGGCATGCGAGGAGCTACAGCGGAGAGTGCAGATGAGTCGGCAGCAACTACGTGTGTGGACCAAGCAAGGTGACGGGAATTCCGCTAGCTTTGCGGGGGCTTTGGCAATAGCAAGGAATGGAAAGCCATTCACAGATGGCGAGTATGCCAAAACATTCATGCTTGATGTGGCCAATGAACTGTTTGATGACTTCCCAAATAAAGACGAGACAATCAAACGAATAAAAGACATGCCCCTGTCAGCAACAACTGTGCACGATCGTAGCATCATGATGGCAAATCAAGTCGAGGAAACACAAATTAAGACATAAATGCCGGGACATACTTTTCTCTCGCGTTAGATGAGTCAACAGACGTTAGCCATCTATCTCAGTGCAGTATAATTGCCAGGTATGCTGCAGGTGGCACACTGCGTGAGGAAAGCTTGGCTGTTTTGCCAATGAAAGGGACAACAAGAGGAGAGTATTTATTCACATCTTTCATGGAGTTTGCTAAAGAAAAAAAAACTACCGATGGATAAACTTATTTCTGTCTGTACTGACGGTGCACCCTGTATGTTGGGGAAGAACAAAGGATTTGTAGCGCTTCTCCGTGAACATGAAAAGAGAGCCATCCTAAGTTTTCATTGCATCCTGCACCAGGAGGCGCTTTGCGCTCAGACGTGTGGCCAGGAGCTTGGCGAGGTGATGTCGCTGGTCATTCGAGTGGTGAACTTTATTGTTGCCCGAGCTTTAAATGATCGCCAGTTTAAAGCTCTGTTAGAAGAAGTTGGGAATCATTATCCCGGTCTGCTTTTACACAGCAACGTGCGTTGGTTGTCAAGGGGGAAGGTGCTCAGCCGTTTTGCAGCTTGCCTGAGTGAAATCCGGACTTTTCTTGAAATTAAAGGCGTCAAGCATCCTGAGCTAGACAACACTGACTGGCTCCTGCAGTTTAACTATCTCGTGGACATAACTGGCCTTCTGAACCAGCTCAATGTGAAAATGCAAGGTATTGGAAATACAATCTCATTCCTTCAACAAGCAGTGTTTGCATTTGAAAGCAAGCTGGAAGTCTTTCTCAGGGACATTGAAACAGGTCGTCTTCTGCACTTTGAAAGACTGCAACAATTTAGAGCTGCATGCTTAGCAAGTGACTCCACTCAACATCTGGATCTCCAGCAGCTAGCTGGCTTTACGTCCAATCTCCTGCAGTCATTCAAAGCACGTTTTGGAGAATTTCGTGCGCGCACTGGTCTTTTCAAGTTCATCACTCATCCACATGAGTGTGCAGTGGACAAAATCGACCTGACATGCATCCCCGGGGTCTCTATCGGAGACTTTGAGCTGGAAGTTGCTGACCTGAAGGCATCAGACATGTGGATGAGTAAGTTCAAGTCACTTAATGGAGAGTTGGAAAGTCTTGCACAACAGCGAGCAGAGCTGGCAAGGGAACACAAGTGGACAGAAATGAAAAATCTTCAACCTGAAGACCAGCTGATTCTTAAAACTTGGAACGAGCTTCCTGTGACATACCACACAATGCAGCGTGTGAGTATTGCCGTACTGACCATGTTTGGCTCTACATATGCATGTGAGCAGTCATTCTCGCATATGAGGAACATTAAGACCAACCTACGCTCACGTTTAACTGATGGAAGCCTCAACACCTGCATGAAGCTCAACCTCACCACGTATGAACCAGACTACAAGGCCATCAGCAAAACCATGCAGCACCAGAAGTCGCATTAAAAGTAAGACATATTTAATTTATTATACGTTAAAAATACTATATGGCTCTCAATGAAATATATTTAGAAAAATTTGGCTTTTATGGCTCTCCCAGTCAAAAAGGTTCCTGACCCCTGGTGTAGACACTGAAGAGATGAGGAGAGAGGCTGCATCCTTGACAAATGCCTTTTTGAATTTTGAAGGGGCTTGTGTAGTTGTTGTTCCAACGGATAACATCTTCTTGGTCTTTGTATAGCGATGCTATGAGTGATACAAGGTGAGGGGTGGAAAGCCCATATTCTCCATTGTGGCAAAGAGTTTTGCATGACTTACATTACCAAAAGCCTTACTGTAGTCTATGAAAACTATGTACCCCTCTTTTCATTGTATTCATTAATCTTCTCAATGAGGACTTTCAATGTGCATAGCATATCAGCTGTTCCTCTTCCGGCTCTGAAACCAACTTGTTCTTCTGTAATTTCAGTCTCTATTTTGCTCTTCAGTCTGTTTGAAATGATTGAAGTAAAACTTTGCTTGTGTGCTAATAAGAGCTATGGTCCGGTATTTTGAGCATTCCTTTGGGTCGTTTGATTTGTAGTACATTACAAATTCTTGCTTTTTCCATTCTTATGGCCACTCTTGTTTTTGCCAAATTTTGGTGCATAGCAGGTGAATGGCCTGTTTTCCTAAGTTTCCAGAATGTATAATTAGTTCAGCAGGTTTGTTGTCTAAATCTGGTGATTTGCCTGCTTTAAGATGTTTTATAGCATCTTCAATTTCGTTCATAAGTAGTGGAGGTTCAAGTTCTGTTTTTACTTCTGCTATGATTGGGCTGACTTCGTTTTGGGGGAGGCAAAAAAGATCTTCTCCACATTCTTTCCATCTGTTCATGACTTTTTCATTTTCCTTTAGTGTTCTTGTCTTTGTCCTTCACACATAGTTGGTTAGGTGAAAAGGGTTTTCGTTTCACAGATGTGATTTGATCGAAGAATTCTTTTGATTTGTTCTCTTTGACGAATTCTGTAATCTTCTGGCATTCCTGTTCCAGCCAAGTACACTTATCTTGCCGAATCTGTCGCTGTACTTTTCTTTTGAGATTATTTTATTCCTTTGAATTGTTGATTATTCTAGCCTTTCTCTTTTGTTCTGCAGTTTTTACAGTTTCATCACTTATCCATGGTTTTGTGTTCTTTCGTTTCTTTTTCCCAAATGTTGTGTCTGCGGCAGGCAAATATATATATTTGATGATTTGCCATAATTCCTCAGGTGGTGTCTCTTGTGAGATGGTTGTGAGGAGAGTTTCAAACTTATTTTCTGTCTCAATTTAGAAATTCATCTTTATGCTTTCATCTTTGAGTTTTTCTACATCATGTCTTAGCGTGGGCATTGTTGCTTGTGGTTTGAATGTTTTGATTCTTACTTTTGCGCAAACCAAGATGCGGTCGGTGTCACAATCTGCTCCTGGTCGATTTTTGCTGTTGAGAAAATCAACTGTCATCCAACCTCTAGTATTTACCAAACTGTTGTCAGTCTGGTTTCTTGATTGTTGATCAGGTGAAATCCATGTATAGTGTCTTCTTGGATGATGTTTAAACATTGTGTTTGTGATGGTCATTTTGTTTGCTTGACAGAAAGTCAAAAGTCTCTCCTCTGTCATTGCATTGTCCTAGGCCATACAGTCTGAGACCGCTGTTCCTCTGTTCACCTTCTCCAACTTTTGTGTTGAAATCTCCCATTATTATGAGTGGGTCTTTGTCCTTCAGGGAGTCTTTGACTGTTTGTAGCTGGTCATAAAAATCCTCTACTTCTTCTGTGCTCTGAGAGGTTGGTGCGTAGACGTGGATAAGTTTTGTTTTTGTTGATCTTGTGTCAAGCTTTACCATAAGGATACAATCAGATATTTGATCATAGCTTATTAGGCTTTTCTTAGTCTTAGGATCTAAAATGATTGCCACTCCATTAGGTCCGCCTTTGTCATTTCCTCTGTATATGATGCAGTGTTCATTTGATTCAAAATGGCCGCTGCCACTCTATCTGATCTCTGATAGTCCTATAATGTTCATTTTCAAGTGTTCTAATTCCTTTAAGACTAGGTACAATTTTCCAGAGTCCAATAAAATCCTAACATTCCATGTTCCTATATTTAAAATGTTGCGTTTCGTACGCGAGGGACCTCTCTCTTGAGATAAGTTCTTACAGGGGTCAGATGTAAAGCTCCCTGCTGGGTTTGGCTCTACTTTGTCGTTACTTGTATTCACTCCTCTCTGGGACATCCCCCTCCCAACTAAAATATCCTGGTTGACCCTGAGGGTCTCAATCAACTCAGAATATCTGTTGTTTTTCTTATTTTTGACCATGACATGTGCGAGTTTTGGGCAAAGAATAAAACCAGTAGTTTGTCATTGCTTTCTGGAGTGGTAGTGCACGTACTGTGCAGAGGGCCTGACCATTGTTGGACTCTTCTGTCCACAGCTGTGATGGCAAAAGCGGTTACCAAAACCACTTTGGCCGCCTTTTGACATTATCCGTCCCCTGCTTGCCAGGACTTGGTGTGTGTACCCTTTAGACTGTCCCCTCCCCCGGCGACCTGTCCAGCTTGGTTGCACCTGCCAGGGGCACTAGTCCCCCGCTGACATAGCTCCCGGGTCCTCCACCACAACAAGGCAGGTACACAAGTAGAGGTTTCTAAGCAGCAAATTCTTATTTCAAGGCAATGTTTCCATTGTGTTTTTCCCCCCAATAGTGAGGCTTAGTAGTAGTAGTAGTAGTAGTAGTACTAGTAGTAGTAGTAGTAGTAGTGAGGCTATGTCAGTATAAAAATTCCAGTAAGGTTCAGGACAAAGTTATCAAGGATTTGGTGTCCATTATAAGTTATTAATTGATAATAAACATGCGATTAATTATCTAGGAATACCCACATTCCACTATGCAAAGGTATTGAATAGACTGTGTGGGATTATTCTATTCAACAAATATTACATGCCGGCTCTAATTCAGTCAAGACAAGTCACATATTCAGAACATGTTTTAGTTTATTGCATTTGAATGGTTAGTTTGACCCTTGGTTTTGATGAATGGTTGGACGATGAATAGGGATGAGCACTGACCTTGCCTGGAATGCACTTCATCTATCAAAAGCATAGAGCACAATATAGAGCACATAGATGCAGATCTGAACTGGTAGGCAGATGGTGCGGTGATCATGGGTGAGCAGTAACCAAGCAAGCAATACAGCAGCAATGTTGTTTGTTATTCATCCTTCACAGCAATGAGGACCATCTAGTCATCCTGTGATGGATGACTGATGACTTGCACAATGATTAAAGTGAAGAAGAGTTGCGCATCATCAACCCCACTCTCTCGTCCGAGACCACCTACTACCAGTGGCAAGACTAGTGAGATGACTGGCAATGGAGACGGATGCAGATTTTTCCTCAGGGTTTCTTCCCAAAGCCTTTCCCATAGACTAGTATACTTGCAAGGCAGCGGAGGTTTTGAATCGGAGTTTTCCTTCTCCTAGATGAACTGCCCGACAGGCTAACGAGCTTCATCTATCTGGGTTTGAAATCAGACTTGTCTTTCTCCTAGATTAGCTGCCAACCAAGGCAATGAATCCAATCAACCCACCCGGATATACCGCCGGGAACCTGGTTGCCCCTGGAGCAGACTTTGTAAAAAATAGGAGGTACCATGAGAAGGTGCTGCTGTGGACACATTTGTGTAGGAGTGGCCATATGCTGAGATCCTGATGGACCTGCGGCAATCACTACACCAGGAAGCGAGAGGCCACCGCACCGCTTCACATTCCTTTTGGCAAGTAGGACATCTGGCCCAATACTCGCCACCTCCCAGCAGCAATGTAACAGCAAAAGAAACAATGAGCAACACAACCCTGGAGTTCTCCAGTTGAATAAGCCTGGCGTTTTGCAGGGGGCAATTGCATTGGTGTATGGTGACCATATCGCTGAGATGAACTATAGGTCAGCACAAAACAAGACTTTCCTGACTGCTCTTTCACCCATCCTGTTGCAATGTAGTCATGATTGTTAAGACTACTCGTAAAGGCCAAGCTTCCTTTTTGATACGGGATTGAAAACACACTGCACATTATATTACCAAGTGTATGTATGCATGTATACCTTTACAAGCATCTGTTTGTGTGCATGTCTATGTATGCAAATTTCCACAGCACCCTGGAAGGCAAGAAGTCACTACAGACATTTCACAGACTACAGACCAGACCGGATGTTCAATATTACATGTATGAGTTACAGAAACATTACGAGGTGTAGCTTTCAAAGTTCCTCTAGTTGTCCATCTTTCATCAAGCTGCTTTCATCATAATTAAAAGTGACAGCTGCAGGAAAGTAAAAAGGCAAGGGAGGAATAGAACGAGTCTGGGATACACTTTCTCTTGTTCTGCCTAAAGCAATACATCCCCCTGGAGAGGTTACCATCGTCAATAAGCTATAAAGATGGAGAGCGAGACAGACAGACAGAGGCAGGCAGACAGAGACAGACAGAATAAGGAATCAGGAGATGGGGCTGAGTGGAAAAGGTAATCACCCACTGCAGGGCTCGAGAGGTATGGAGATGAGCGCGAGAGGGACATCCTGATGTTTCGTTCAACATCACTAAGTCATCTTCACACAAGTGCACCATCACTAACATCAGCAAAACACAGAGAAATGTTCAGAGGAAAACCTCGCATCGGACTGTTTGCAAATCAACTCCTCGGGGTGACAATGGCTCAAGAGGTAGAGCAGGTCGTCTGGTAGCTGGAGTGTTGCCAGTTTGATCCTTGGCTCCTCCTTGCAAAAATGTCGATGTGTCCTTGAGCAAGACATCTAACCCCTATCTGCTCCCGATGAGCTGGTTGTTAGCTTGCATGGTTGACACCACCATTGGTTTATGTGTGTGTGTGTGTGTGTGTGGCATTCATTGGTTGTAAAGTGCTTTGAGTGGCTGTTACAGCTAGAAAAGTGCTATATAAATACAATTTATTTATCAATCCATTTATTCCTCTGTGCTGTCAGCTTGCACCACAGTATAGGCTCTCCCATATTGTCCCGAGCTGCCCAAAATTCACACAGGCCAAAAAAAAAAAAAAAAGGTGCCTCTATACCAACTAGATAAAATATATATATATATTTCCCCTAAATTCTGGGAGATGTTTTTAAGAAAGAGATCAAGATCTAGTCACATGCTGCAGAGTTGCAGTTAAATGGAATTTTCGTTGATCAAAATGCTTTGGTCTATGAGGCGCTTGAATCGATCCCTGCGAAACCAGCCCTTAACTTTTGATCGACGTTTATGAAGAATTGGATCTGGCTCTGCGGCATGCCTCTGCTCTGAAATGTGTGAAGACGTTGTCTCTGAGAGAGTGACAGCACGTTGGGAATGCAAACAATTGATCTTGTCTCCTAAGCACGCTGCTAGTGATGCTCGCAGATTGATACTGACTGACTGACTGACTGCACCTTTGGGAGACTTCCAAAACGGCTGGACCTGTGTGCTGTGTGTGTGTGTGTGTGTGTGTGTGTGTGTATGGGTGCATGCGTGTGTGTGCGTGTGTGCATGTGTGTTTCTGTGGGCGTGTGTGTGCATTCTTGGCTTGTGTGACGAGAAAAGGACAGATGCACATCACATCGACAGAGCGTTCGTGTCCCATCAAGGCCGTTATCCTCTCGAAAAGCTTGTCACGGCATTTACGTCCAACTCCAACAGATGACACATTAACTGTTTTGTTGACATGCAAATTTTTGATGAGAGTGTACATTCTTTGGGGGGGGGGAATTCACACGTTGAGCCATGCAACATTCACATAGTCCCATTCCGAACCAACAGAAGACTGTCTGTACTTTAATTTAGAGAAAATACAAATCATCCAAAGAAACATCGATATTCAGTTTCTTTTTCTCTGATTTTCCTTTTTCCAAGTGCTTCTGTCTTGATTGTTCTTGGAATCCAGGACTAGCTTGTTACCTCTATTTGTGTCCGGGTGCATTGGCTTTGAACCACACATTCATTACGCCTGACTGCTTTTAATGTTGGCAGTCTATGAATTTAAGCTTATTCAGCTGTTGTTGAAAGTCATTTTGCATAAAGAACATCAACTAAACGCCTAAAGCTGTAACAGCAAAGTGTAGGTTAATATGCCTCTTCTGGAACATACTGTATTAAACTACCTGACTGCCTCCATCAAAGCTCCAGTGTTGTAAAACTTTAGGACACATCTTTATCCCGTCCTTCATTTGCCTCTTCACAACCTTCATTCCGAATTCAGCTTCAAGCTTCGCACACGAGATTTTGACTCCTTTCCTGCTTTAACAGCAGGGTACTTGACAATGCTATTTTGTTTCTGACTCGTGCCTCATTTAGAGTTTCGTTGAGCTGTACTGAAATGTCAACTGGGGTTTAGAGCTGTCACTTTAAGTGCCTGTGCAGACACTCAAAAACATAGCTGGTTGCTGGCAGACACCCCTGTTGTGAGTGTGGTTTCAGCCCCGAGTGATGATTAAATAATGTGAGCACCCTGACAGGTCTTTCCCAATAGATGACCACATCGGGGGAGTTCGGCTTTGTTGCCAAAGCACTCTGTGTAACCATTCCTTTACCATGTGCTCAAAAGCACAAACAAACAAATGAGGCCTGGTAACATGCATACACAACATACAAACACAGACAGACATGAAAGAAACGCTGGGGCACGTTCTTTGACCAAAATACTGGGATACTCGTGACACAGATAAGCACACACACACACACACACACACACACACACACACACACACACACACACACACACACACACACACACACAGCTGGACACATATAGTCACGCACACGGACACACACACACTGGGATACCAACAGATGCATGCACAAGCACACACATCAGAATACTAGGACATCCAGAGACACGTTGAGTCACACACAGAACTTTGCCCAAAGTCCTGCTGCATCAGAATGGGGAGGAGAGGATTAACGCCAGAGAAGGAAGGAGAGCAGCAGGGAAGTGGCAAACAGACCGATCAAGCCGAGCTGGGTCTGTACTGGCTTCCTGAGCATGGGCTGGTGCAACACACGTGTGTGTATCTGTCCGTGTGTACGTTTGTAAATGCGATATGCCGGTGAACACGTATGAGCTTGTTATTGGTGTGTGTGTGTGTGTGTGTGTGTGTGTGTGTGTGTGATATATCAGCTTCGTTTGAAATCATCAGCCTCTTCGTCTCCTCAGACCTACATGAATTTGGGTTTTGGGGGGTCGCAGAGGTTCAAGTAACTAACAGAAGTACCATCAGCATTGTGGCCATGCTCACACGATGGGCGCGGGCGGCATTATTATGGATCCCACTGCTTTTCTGGGCACTCTGCCTCTGATTGGCCAGTACTCGTTTCCTCCGTTGGTTGGGTTGGTTAAGGTTAAGGTTAGGGTGGAGTTAGGTGTAAGGTTCGCTAATCAGAGGCAGAGTGGGGATGGGTCCCACTGCTTTTCTGGGCACTCTGCCTCTGATTGGCCAGTACTCGTTTCCTCCGTTGGTTGGGTTGGTTAAGGTTAGGGTGGAGTTAGGTGTAAGGTTCGCTAATCAGAGGCAGAGTAGGGGTGGGTCCCACTGCTTTTCTGGGCACTCTGCCTCTGATTGGCCAGTACTCGTTTCCTCCGTTGGTTGGGTTGGTTAAGGTTATAGTCCATGGGCCAGAGCCCAAAATTTCCTATTTCGGTACACTCAAGGTGGCAAAACTTACTTATAATTTTTGAAAGGATCCATGTCTGTAGATGATATTTTGGTATGATAACCATTCCTGAGTGGCAGCTGTATCACAGTTATCAGCTCATGAAGTTAACCACCCCCTAAAGTAAATTGCATTTTAGACGCTGGTGCATATCCTGGTTTAGCCTCATGGTCAGGACATTTTTCAATGTTCTATAATATTGTCTTTGGTATCATTTTAAAGGGGACCTTCTTAGCTTTCATTCAAGCCCTGTTGTGGATATTTCTCACAAATATAGAGGTCACTTGAGCTCTTCAACCCGTCAATAACACACATCTTTCTGCAATGTTCGCCTAAACTATATACTTTCTTTTAGCCCTGTGGCATCTAGGAATATCAGGGACACAAAACACAAAAAATGGAATACTCACAGGACTGTAAAGATTCAGGAAATGTATAATATACCCATACTATTTCATTGTGTGAGGTGATTGTGAACCTTAAATTAGAAGGGCATTATTACTAAGAAACTAACTAGACCAAAGCCAGTTAGTCCATGGGTCACACCAGATATCGATATCACCCAAGGTGACACAACTTCATTGGTGCCATTTTATTTGGTACACTAACAGAAGTAAAATAATACATGATAACCTTTCCAAATGAGCAGCTATTTCATTTTTCTTTCAGGAAACCTGTTTCTGTGCCTCTCACGATTGTGTATTTGCCCAGATTTTTACAAATATAGCATTTCAACACCCCTGGTACTGATTAGCCTAGCTTAAACTCTGGGACAGTTCTTAGTTGGCCAACAACCAAGGATAACCAGTACTGTGTACTTCCATTCATTGTGCTAAGCTAGGCTAACGTGCAGCCAGATAGCTTTCTACTAAACACATATAGAGGAAACTGGTATCTATCTTCTTGTCTCACTCTGGAGAAGATTGTAAGCTAATTTCCCATAATGTTAGCATGTTCTTTTAATGTATATGTTAATATGATTAGTTAAAATGGCTACGAGGAACTTTCATCTTGTGTTGATTTTAGCGGCCTCATGTGGACAAAATACAGCTGTTGCATAGCAACTAGGTAATGTATCTATTTGTGGCTATGTAAGATAAATAATGGTAATATGACGCTGATGAAGCAAAGTAAACTTTGTTTTAGTAGTGTTCATACACCTAAGTTACATGTATTTGTTTGTATGTGGCAGGTGAAAACTGACTGAATATGGCCACTGGTGAACAAGCAAGTTTTTACCCAATACCAAAGCGCCCACGGGTGGAGTGCATTATCCACTGTTCTGATGATACAGATAAGCTGGTTTCACTACAAAGTGTCGACTCATGGAGAACTCTGCTCAGGGCAGCTCAGATACGAAATCATGCACCAGTTTTGAAACTGGCAAAAGACATTCCTGAGGGACAGATTCCAGCAATCTACTACCACAGAAAGTGTCGCAGTATCTTCACTATGAAGCAAATTCTTGATGGCCTCCTTGCAAAAGAAAAGAAAAGTTGTGTCTCTGCTGAAGAGAAACAATCTAAGAGAGTAGCTCGACATGCTCCAAGTACATCTAGGACTTATGATGCAGAGTGCATATTTTGTCAGAAAAACAGCAAATATTCCAAGAGACAGAATACGAGAGAATTACTGGTGCAGTGTCGAGAACTGCGAGCTGATGCAAAGGTCAGGAGTGCAGCCACAAAGAAAAGGGACAGCAGAATCCTTGCCATTGTGAGTAGAGACCTTGTAGCAGCTGAAGGGCACTACCACAGGTCATGCTATAGACTTTACACCAAAGAAGAGGTTTCCAAAGGAGAGGTTGCCAGCAATGAAGATGATGATGCTGCAGCCCAGTATGAAGCTGCTGTGAATAAGGCATACAATGAGCTGTTCCTCTTCATCAGGATGGAGCTTTTTGGCAATCCTCAAGTGATGACAATGACTGATCTCTCTTCTAGACTGGTAGCTTCAATGAACTCCCAAGGCATTGCCCAAGTCAAGGAATCAACAAGAAGCACATAAGGCGAAACCTGGAGAGTGAGTTTGCTGGAGCCTTGCAGATATTCCCTGATGAGAAAGGAAAATTCCTCCTCTATCCCGATAACTTGTCCATGAGGGAACTTGCCAAAGAAAATCAGTCTCTCAAAAGGGAGCTGCAGACCCTGAAAAGTGTCAGTGCACAAGATGTTATAGCCAAAGCAGCCATCAAATTGAGAGCAGACATTAAAAGTCAAGATGTTCCTCAAACCTGGCCGCCTGAAGTCAAACCAGAAGCAGAATGTCCTACCATTCCAGAGTCGCTCATTATCTTCCTGTACTCTCTACTCACAGGCTCAAATGATCCTGATCATGCATCCCAGAGAGTGCAGTGCCTTCTGCAGTCATTTGGCCATGACATAGTATATGCAGTGACATGTGGAAATACCAAGCCTTCCAAGCACATTGTTCTGCCATTCAGTGTCAAATCGTTGACAGGAAATGTAGAGTTGATAAACATCCTCAACCGACTTGGTCACAGTGTGTCCTATTCACAGATGGAAGAGATCAACACTGCCCTGTGTCTCCAGAAACTCTCATCATCAGGGAGTGGCATTGCCCTTCCAGCTAACATCCATCCTGGCATATTCACAACTTTAGCCTGGGACAATATCGACCGTCTTGAAGAAACTGTCAGTGGTGAGGGAACATCTCACAGAGTCAATGGGATTGCTGTGCAAGCAAAGCCAGTCAACCCACTTCCTGTCCAACCCATGCCCACTGTTCCCAAAACAAAGAAGAGAAGCATTGATGGACCCCCACCAATGTTACCAACTTACAATGCTGGACAACGGGTAGAGCCACCACAAAGCAAAAAGTCAGATGCCAATACTGCAGCCAATACTAAGCTTGCCAGAGAGAAAAACCTTCTTTGGGTCCTAGCACGCATGTCACAACAAGAAGAACAGTCAGTCAGCAGCTGGACAGGCTTCAACATCCTGACTCGAGGAGAGATGACGGTCATCCCCGACAATATAGGCTATCTGCCTACCATCAATGCTCCAGCGACACAAATGTCTACTGTCAACGAGGTGCTTAACCAGTCACTGAGCATCATGCAGTGCTTAGGCCTGAGGAAGATTGTCTGTGTCTTTGACCAAGCCCTGTATGCGAAGGCTGTCGAGATCACATGGAAACACCATGACAAGTTCCATGATATCATCGTTACGCTTGGGGTATTCCACACCATCTGCACACTGCTGGCAATAATAGGAAAGCGTTTCCAAGATGCTGGACTCAAAGACCTCTGCATTGAGTCTGGCATGATTGCAGAAGGCTCAATTGCTGGTGTTATGGATGGCCGCAAGTACAACAGGGCAGTGCGACTACACAAGCTCCTGTATGAGGCTCTCATGCGACTGACCTTGAATGGTTTCCTGTCCTGGTTGGAAGAAACTCACAGGAATGACATGGTTCACCTGAATGAGACACTGAAGACCATTGACAGCCTTGGGAAAGAAGTCTCACAACATGCTTTGAAGGAGGTCCTCGAGAACAGCTCTTGTACACGCATCATGGATCTATTTGAAGTCTACCGTGAGTTCCTTAGAGGTGGAAACGGCAGCCTCTCGAACTTCTGGATGTCCTATTTGGACATGGTTGAAATCTTGTTGGGGCTCATCCGAGCATCCAGAGAGGGAGACTGGATGCTACACTTGGCTAGCATTCGAGCAATGATCCCATGGTGCTTTGCTTATGACAGGCTGAATTATGCACGCTACCTCCCCTACTACTACACCCAGATGTCTGAGCTGCCCCTCACACACCCAGATGTGTACACAGAATTCATGGAAGGAGGCTTCTCAGTCCAACTGGGCTCCACCAATCCCTTTGGCCGAATCCCTGTTGACCAAGCTATAGAAGAAACGGTGAACAAAGACACCCAAACAGCTGGAGGGACAAAGGGATTCAGCTTGAAGCCAGGAGCTGTGACCAAATATTATCTCACAGCTGAGTATAGAAGCATGTACCTCCAGACAGCTGAGAGACCTGACAGGTCAAGGCAGGTGCAAATGGTCTCATCCAGATCTACAGAGTCCAAGGATCAAGAGAGATGAAGCAGATGTCCAGTCTCTCATGGACCTTATGGAGAATAACTGGCTCAATCCTATGTCCCCTGATGAGATTGATTTGGTTAGCCTCTCCACTGGCAACATGGCTCCACCTGATGTGACCATAGATCTCTTGAGAGCTCTTGAGAAAGGAGAAGAGGCCTACCAAGCATTCCAGCAAACAAGGTTAGATGCAGACCCACCACCTGTGAAATTCCACGACAAGATGACCAAGCAAAGTCTGAAAACATTCTCCAATGTCAGCACAAAACAAGCTCATGGAAAGAAAGCACAGGATGTGGTTCTGAAGGCAGATAGAAACCTTTTCAGTCACATGATCCTGGTGGCTGAAAGCAGGAAGGTGAATCTGAAGGATGTCCTTGCCTACCCATTGGGCCCACTACCATGGGCACTGGCAAATGCTGATGGGTCCTTACGAAAAACAAACAAGGCTGCACTTGCCAGAGAGCTTGAAAAGAATGTATCTCCTGCAGAAGACATCCCAATCCCATCTACTTCCATCATTGATGGGATGAGCCTGGTCCAAAAAATGAATGGCAACAACAAAACCTTTGCACAGGTGGCAGAGTCAGCCTTGACCCAGGTCCTCCATGAGGGAGCACAGAGTGGGAGGATTGATGTTGTTTTTGATGTCTATCACCAGACTTCAATCAAAGATGCTGAACGACTGAACCGGGGTGGAGACATCACTCTCCAGTACAAGAATCTTGCAGGGGGACACCACGTCCAGCAGTGGAGAAAATTTCTGTGCATTTCCTCCAACAAGACCAGTCTCATCAAGTTTCTGGTGGAAGAGTGGAAACTCCCACGATACAGAGCTATGCTGCATGGCAAGGTGTTGTACATGACCTGTGAGGAAACCTGCTACAAGTTGACAGAAGATGGGTGTGAGGAAGCAGCAGAACTGCACTCCACACATGAAGAAGCTGACACCCGTCTGCTCCTGCATGCATTGCATGCAGCAAATGCGGGCTCAAAGTCAGTTATCATCACAGCTGAGGACACTGATGTCATGGTGCTTTGTCTTGGCTTCCAGAAGGACATCACCTGTCCCATCATCACAGCTGAGGACACTGATGTCATGGTGCTTTGTCTTGGCTTCCAGAAGGACATCACCTGTCCCATCTACCAGAAGTGTGGGACTCAGAACCGCACACTGTTTGTCGACATCACCAAACTGGCAAGTTCACTTGGAGACAGCATCTGTGACAGCCTAATTGGCTTACATGCCTTCACAGGCTGCGACACTGTCAGTGCATTCGCTGGTCGAGGGAAGCTGAATGCCCTGAAGATAGTGAGAAAGCACACTTCCTGCCAAGAGACTTTTAGTCAACTGGGACAGACATGGAATGTGAGTGATGAGCTGTTCCAGAAAATTGAGCAGTTCACCTGTCGGATGTATGTTGCTAATAGCAGCACTGCTGAGGTGAACAAACTGCGTTACCAGCTCTTCTGCACCAAAAGGGGAGAGGTTGAGTCCAGCCAGCTGCCACCATGTAGAGACTGTCTCTTTATGCATGTTCAACGAGCCAACTATCAGGCAGCAATATGGAAGTGCTGTCTGCAGGCTAACCCTGTGGTGCCAAGCCCTACTGAGTATGGATGGACAGACGATGAAGGCAAGCTGGCCATTTACTGGATGCGCTCCCCACCTGCACCAGATGTGGTCTTGGAAATGTTAACATGCAAGTGTGTGCATTCATGCAAAATGCCAAGCTGCATGTGCCTGTCAAATGGACTTCCATGCACAGACATGTGCAGGTTACAGACCTGCAGTAACCAAAAACAGCAGGATGGTCCGGAACTGGACTTTGAACTTGGGGAGTCAGATGATGAGAGAAACGAGCAGTTTGATGAATGACAGTGTGATGATTCTGATGGTATTACTGTGGTAGTAGTCTATTGATGCACAGGATGTTGATTCTGGACTTGGTTAACCAGAGCTTGATAACAATAATGTAACCATATTCACATATACCCATTACCCTACCCATTACCATTACATATCCCCACTAATGATATGGGATTACATGTATCATTGACTAAGTATATGTAAATGTCAATGTTGTTTAAAATATTAAAATAGTTCATTACCTCACTATGGTATTCCTTTTTATCATGTATTTTGATTGTGTATTTAAACAAATGTATAGAGACCAGTTTGTGACCTAACTGGCTTTGGTCTAGTTCTCATTTAAGGCCCACAATCACCTCACACAATGAAATAGTATGGGTATATTATACATTTTCTGAATCTTTACAGTCCTGTGAGTATTCCAGTTTTTTGTGTTTTGTGTCCGTGATATTCCTAGATGCCACAGGGCTAAAAGAAAGTATATAGTTTAGGCGAAAATTGCAGAAAGATGTGTGTTATTGACGGGTTGAGGAGCTCAAGTGACCTCTATATTTGTGAGAAATATCCACAACAGGGCTTGAATGAAAGCTAAGAAGGTCCCCTTTAAAATGATACCAAAGACAATATTATAGAACATTGAAAAATGTCCTGACCATGAGGCTAAACCAGGATATGCACCAGCGTCTAAAATGCAATTTAGTTTAGCGGGTGGTTAACTTCATGCGCTGATAACTGTGATACAGCTGCCACTCAGGAATGGTTATCATACCAAAATATCATCTACAGACATGGATCCTTTCAAAAATTATAAGTAAGTTTTGCCACCTTGAGTATACCGAAATATCGTCTGGCCCATGGACTATTAGGGTTAGGGTGGAGTTAGGTGTAAGGTTCGCTAATCAGAGACAGAGTAGGGGTGGGTCCACTGGTTGTCAGCCATTTTGAACCGGAATAGCTGTCAAACATTAAAGACAGAGTGCGGGACTTTTCCAAATAAGTGAACATCCATTACTTTCAAGCCCTTGCCAAATGAGTTCACACAATGATTACGCCTATCACCACCAGATAAACCTCTCTGTATTTTGCAGTATACCGGGTTTAAAATCTAGTGTCTGGGTAACATTCCCACGCTAGAACGCCGGTAGCGATGTGGTTTATGTCAGTGATGCGTTTTATGTCCAACTTTGTCTCTGATTGGTTAAGGTTAGGGTTGGCCAATCAGAGGCATGAGAGCGCCTTCGTAAACGGAAGTTGGATCTAAAGTTGTTTAGATGAAGGATAGAGCGTTTATATATTCCCCCAGGAGTAGTTTCTGATGCGCTAGAGAAACAAGTACGAAACCGCCCAGACCCACAATGCGCCTGATGCGAGTTGCGAGCGCGTCCCGCTAAACGGCCCTACGAAACATCCCTCGCAGGTCGTCAATAAGGGAATCAATTTGCGACTCGTAGCCCACGGCAGCGGTTGCACGGCGCTGTGGGGAAAAGAAACTCGGCGTTCAAAGGAAGGATTACAGTTAAAGTCAAACAAGAAAAAGCGATCGACGGCGCGGACAAACATGGATGTATTTAAACACCCATGTAGTATAATGGTGTAGCTTTTCCTCGTTGGAGAGCTCTGAGAAGAGAGGGGACAGAGAGGAGACACGGATGTGGCATTACTGCTCTTGGACAGGTCGGTATTGTAGTCTACGTAGTTGTTACATTTATGGATTATTGTCTTGGAACCGTGGACATTTCTTTGTATGTTTAATTACCCTCACTGCCAGAAGGGAGAGAGTTCCCACTGCAGGTTTAAGCCTTTGCTCTCTAAGCTGAATGATATAAGAAAAGATAACCAGTGTAACCGAGCTATTTTCTCGCCCGGTGCGGGATTTTTAAACGCGTGTACTGCACCACAAGGCGACATCACTAACCGCTCGACTAAGAGGTTACACCCTCGGGGGTACACCCTCTAGTCGATCGGCCAGTGGGTCTTATTAGTAGTTTACAGTCGTCACCCTCTCCCGGAATAGCGCCCTCGCGCTTTGTTATTCCCGCGCTCCGAAGAGACTTTTGAGGATCTGCACGCTTCCGGATCCCACCGCTGCCACCAATGTAACCGAGCTATTTTCTCGCCCGGTGCGGGATTCGACACGGGGTGTACTGCACCACAAGGCGACGTCACTAACCGCGCGACTAAAGGGTCAGACCCTCTAGTCAATCGGCCAGTGGGTCTTATTAGTAGTTTACACCAGGATAGGGCTTAGCTGTTTTGTTACTATTTGTGCAGTACTATTGATACATGTTTATTTGAAAGCAGTGCATATTTACTGATTCTGAGCGTGTGAAGTGGCAACGTGTGTTAATTTTGATTGGAAGCTGAAATTGGGCCCACGCTCTGTTGTTTCAGTTAAACCTTAAAATGCAACCTACATCGGCTGCATTTTAAACACTCAATTGCATGTGTAAGGTGCACACGCAAACACGCAAAAACACAAGCTCTCTCTCTCTCTCTCTCTCGCGCGCGCGCACACACACACACACACACACACACACACACACCATTTTGCTTGTTTCCCTCTCATAAATGGTGCCTGGAACATTTGGCCACTTTCACACGTGTATTTGTGAACTCCAGGGTTGGGTCAATCGAACCGTTTTATGGGGCAAGCAAGAGGAGGGAGCCATGGGAGACAAATGTGTGGGAAGGGAACATTAAAAAGGCCAAAAAAGCAGACGAGAAAACAACAGTAGTATTCACCTACCAGCGGAACCACGTTGTTTTATGTGTTTTGCTCAATTTGACAAATCGTCCCTAATTGAAACTACCTGAAAACCCACTGAAGGTTTAACGTTTATCTACCCAGGAAATGGTTTTGCTGAGTGACGCCCTGCTTCATGTCCGTGGAGTTCAACACGTTGGAGTTGTCGAATTCAGCCACAGTCTTTCAGCAATGGCAACTGAGCAGCTCCGTTGGAGCAATTGGTGATTAAGTGCCTTGCTCAGACGCGTCTTGTCAGTAGTTTTTGAGGGAGAGGAAAAAATACCACATAGCCACATTCCCTCACCGACATTTTCCCAGTGGATGAAAAAAAAATTAACTGCTGACATGAGGTTCTTGAGCCTACCTCTGTTAATTTTGGCCTTGACTCTGTTCTCTTTAAAAAAAAAAAAAAAAAAAAAACCTCTTCACCAACATCTTTCAACACTTGGAGGCAACGATGTTGATATACGCATCTTTAAACCGAAGAACGCTGACTTCACAGAGACAATATGAATCAAGAGCCTGATCCAAGTATCATTTTCCTTTTTCGTTTCGGATTTGCTAATTTCGTTAGATTTCATCACATGCTGACTGATACACTTTCAGTCTCCAATGTCGTCCCCAGAGAGATGAGAAATGTCAATTTACTTCCAAACATGATTAAAAAAAATAACGCGAAGGCAAACTCCAAGCAAATTTATTAATAATGATAATAATAATATATTTTATTTATGGGCGCCTTTCAGAGCACTCAAGGACACCTTACAGAACACAGTTAAAAAAAAACATACTATTTGTTCATAAGAACACAAAGAGAGGAGATTGTATGTTGAGGTTGGAAATAAGTTTGTAGGGGAGGCTGTTCTGGCAGTTGGAAAGACAGGTTGAATTTGATTCATGCCATCCATCAGCATCTTCAGTGTGAAGGTCTACTTGCTCTACAGCAGACGCTGACAGTCTAAAGTGGTTCTCTAACCGTAACAAGGGTTCACCTTAAATTTGGTCTCTATGATCGAAGAGGTAGGAGCTTGTTGGAGCTCGCCATGACGCTTCACTGGGGATGATGACGGACCATCTTCTCCACTTTCATCCTCTGCATGACTGCACTCTCCCAAGTTTTCTTTTTTAACATTTTAAACTTCTTTGAAATAAAAACCAAGAGAATTGTCAAGCAAGATAAACCAGAAACTGATGATAGTCCTTGTCCATGGGTGTACCCATGTCCCACTGAATGCCATGAACATTTCAATGTATGATGTGGTAGGACCTGTGTACTACTACTACTTTCGGCTGCTCCCGTTAGGGGTCGCCACAGCGGATCATCCGTTTCCATTTCTTCCTGTCTTCTGCGTCTTCCTCTGTCACACCAGCCACCTGCATGTCTTCCCTCACCACATCCATAAACCTCCTCTTTGGCCTTCCTCTTCTCCTCTTCCCTGGCAGCTCCATATTCAGCATCCTTCTCCCAATATACTCAGCATCTCTCCTCCACACATGTCCAAGCCATCTCAATCTTGCCTCTCTTGCTTTGTCTCCAAACCGTCCAACCTGAGCGGTCCCTCTAATATAATCGTTCCTAATCCTGTCCTTCTTCGTTACTCCCAGTGAAAATCTTAGCATCTTCAACTCTGCCACCTCCTGTCTTTTTGTCAGTGCCACTGTCTCCAAACCATGTAACATAGCTGGTCTCACAACCATCTTGTAAACTTTCCCTTTAACTCTTGCTGATACCCTTCTGTTGCAAATCACTCCTGACACACTTCTCCACCCACTCCAACCTGCCTGCACTCTCTTTTTCACCTCTCTAGTGCATTCCCCGTTACTTTGGACAGTTGACCCCAAGTATTTAAACTCAGATGCCTTTGTCACCTCCACTCCTTGCATCCTGACCATTCCACTGTCCTCTCTCTCATTCACGCATAGGTATTCCGTCTTGCTCCTACTGACTTTCATTCCTCTTCTCTCCAGTGCATACCTCCACCTCTCCAGGCTCTCCTCAACCTGCACCCTACTCTCACTACAGATCACAATGTCATCCGCGAACATCATCGTCCGTGGAGACTCCTGCCTGATCTTGTCCGTCAACCTGTCCATCACCATTGCAAACAAGAAAGGGCTAAGAGCCGATCCTTGATGTAATCCCACCTCCACCTTGAACCCATCTGTCATTCCAACCGCACACCTCACCATTGTCACACTTCCCTCATACGTATCCTGCACCACTCCTACATACTTCTCTGCAACTCCTGACTTCCTCATAAAATACCACACTCCTCTCTCGGCACTCTGTCATAAGCTTTCTCTAAATCAACAAAGACACAATGCAACTCTTTCTGGCCTTCTCTATACTTCTCAATCAACATTCTCAAAGCAAACATCGCATCTGTGGTGCTCTTTCATGGCATGAAACCATACTGCTGCTCGCTGATCATCACCTCTCCTCTTAACCTAGCTTCTATTACTCTTTCCCAAATCTTCATGCTGTGGCTGATCAACTTTATACCTCTGTAGTTGTTACAGTTCTGCACATCGCCCTTGTTCTTGAAAATCGGTACCAGTATGCTTCTTCTCTACTCCTCAGGCATCCTCTCACTTTCCAGGATTGTGTTAAACAATCTAGTTAAAAACTCCACTGCCATCTCTCCTAAACATCTCCATGCCTCCACAGGTATGTCATCAGGACCAACTGCCTTTCCACTCTTCATCCTCTTCATAGCTGCCCTCACTTCCTCCTTGCTAATCCGCTGAACTTCCTGATTCACTATCCCTACATCATCCAACCTTCTCTCTCTCTCATTTTCTTCATTCATCAGCCCCTCAAAGTATTCCTTCCACCTTCTTAGCACACTCTCCTTGCTTGTCAGCACATTTCCATCTCTATCCTTGATCGCCCTAATTTGCTGCACATCCTTTGCAGCTTGGTCCCTCTGTCTAGCCAATCGGTACAAGTCCTTTTCTCCTTCCTTAGTGTCTAATCTGTCATACAACTCACCATACGCCTTTTCCTTTGCCTTTGCCACCTCTCTCTTTGCTTTACGCTGCATCTCCTTGTACTCCTGTCTACTTTCTTCATCTCTCTTACTATCCCACTTCTTCTTTGCCAACCTTTTCCTCTGTATAATTTGCTGTACTTCCTCATTCCACCACCAAGTCTCCTTGTCTTCCTTCCTCTGTCCTGATGACACACCAAGTACCTTCCTAGCTGTCTCCCTCACTATTTCTGCAGTGGTTTTCCAGCCATCTGGCAACTCTTCACTATCACCCAGTGCCTGTCTTAACTCCTGCCTGAACTCCACACAACAGTCTTCCTTCTTCAACTTCCACCATTTGATCTTCGGCTGTGTCTTCACTCGCTTCCTCTTCTTGGTCTCCAAAGTCAACCTACAGACCACCATCCGATGCTGCCTAGCTACGTTCTCCCCTGTCACCACCTTGCAGTCTCCAATCCCTTTTAGATGGTGCCTTCTACATAAGATATAGTCCACCTGTGTGCACTTTCCTCCACTCTTGTACGTCACCCTGTGTTCCTCCCTCTTCTTGAAATATGTATTCACCACAGCCATTTCCATCCTTTTCGCAAAATCGACCACCATCTGTCCTTCCACATTTCTCTTCTTGACCCCATACCTTCCCATCACCTCCTCATCACCTCTGTTCCCTTCACCAACATGTCCATTGAAGTCCGCTCCAATCACCACTCTCTCCTCCTTGGGTACCCTCTCCACCATGTCGTCCAACTCATTCCAGAATTCTTCTTTTTCATCCATCTCACACCCAACTTGCGGGGCATATGCACTGATAACATTCAGCAATAAACCTTCAATTTCCAGCTTCATACTCATCGCTCTGTCTGACACTCTCTTCACCTCCAGCACGCTCTTGACATACCCTTCCTTCAGAATTACCCCTACCCCATTACTCCTCCCATTCACACCATGGTAGAAGAGTTTGAACCCACCTCCGATACTCCTGGCCTTACTCCCCTTCCACCTGGTCTCTTGCACACACAGTATGCCTACCTTTCTTCTTTCCATCATGTCAGCCAGCTCTCTCCCTTTACCAGTCATAGTGCCAACATTCAAAGTTCCAACTCTCACCTCCACATGCCTACCCTTCCTCCTCTCTAGCTGCCTCTGGACATGCTTTCCCCCTCTCCTTCTCCTTCGCCCAACAGTAGCATAGTTTCCACCGACACCCTGCTGGTTAACAGTAATGGTGGCGGTCGTTGGTAACCCAGGCCTCGACCGATCCGGTATGTAAGTCTTATTTATGATCCGCATATTTGATTTGGCAAAGATTTTACGCCGGATGCCCTTCCTGACGCAACCCTCCCCATTTGTCCGGGCTTGGGACCGGCACTAAGGATGCACTGGCTTGTTTATCCTCAGTGGCTGGGTTCTGTGGTAGGACCTGTGTATTCGTGTCTAAAAGGTGGTTTAAAAAAAACTGTGGTTTCCCCTAGGTATGATACTAGTTTGCCTAAGGGGCACAAAGTGGAGCTAGGATTAAAAAGCGAGTGTGGATAGAGGTGATAGTTAGCAAAAAAATATGTTTTATTAATGAACGAATATGCAAATACATACTAATGACAAATGATATATACTAGCAGGCATTTTGACAACCATCAAAATGTCCCAACACTTTTAGCTTGGATGCTTTAACCACTGTACTCAGTGACTTCTGTGAAGGGAGACAGAAGAGAGTGTTTCTTCACTCTGTATCTACATAGTTTTCTGCCTTATTGAATAAGCATAACTGTAGTTCAAGAGGGAGATGGGGATACACAGCCAACCCAGCATTCCAAGATGGCAAATTTGTCTACCCCAGTGTAATTATCAGCCCACTTTATCCAGTCGTTTGCGTATATGTACTCACCTCTAATGCAAACACATTTCCTTGCCTATCTGAGACCTATTCAGTCTCGTCCATCTCTACAATCCATTCCTTTTTTTCATGAAAATGGCAATTTTTTTTTTATGTCTAAACCATTCCTCCAGTCTTCCTGTGCAACATATGCTGTCTTTTTGCAAATGTTTTATCTTGCTTGTTGTGGAAAAACTGACTTTGCAAGATTGAGATGGCTTGGACATGTGTGGAGGAGAGATGCTGAGTATATTGGTAGAAGGATGCTGAATATGGAGCTGCCAGGGAAGAGGAGAAGAGGAAGGCCAAAGAGGAGGTTTATGGATGTGGTGAGGGAAGACATGCAGGTGGCTTGTGTGACAGAGGAAGACGCAGAAGACAGGAAGAAATGGAAACGGATGATGTGCTGTGGCGACCCCTAACGGGAGCAGCCGAAAGTAGTAGTAGTAGTAGTTGTGGAAAAACGGACTTAATAGTCAAAACAGCTATCAAAATAAGCATAATCAATAGCGTAACTATAAATGAGGAAACCTGGGGTTATGTCCAAGGTATTTTTTATATAGCGTTAGAAATGAGTAAGAGTGATGAACAGAAATAATAAGAGGTATGCATGTGGAACTCTTCACAAGGTTACTGAAATTATGGTTCACAACAAATATTGGTTGCCATTCAACTGGCCACACACACAAATGGGTATCGGAAATTATTAAAGCAGAAGTATCATTGATGAAAATGTTTATCAGTTCTTTTTAGAAAATACTGAGTCTCACCCATTATCAAAACAAGTTTCTCCTCTCTAAACTACTACTCCTATTACTACTGCTTTCAGCTGCTCCTGTTGGGGTCACCGCATCGTCCGTTTCCATCTCTTCCTGTCCTCTGCATCTTTCTCTGTCACGTCAGCCACCCACATGTCCTCCCCCACTACATCCATAAACCTGCTCTTTTCCTCTTCCTCTTTTCCTCTTCCCTGGCAGCTCTATATTCAGCATCCTTCTCCCATTATACCCAGCATCTCTCCCTCCGCACATGTCCAGCCCATCTCAATCGTGCCTCTTTTGCTTTGTCTCCAAACTGTCCAACCTGAGCTGTCCCTCTAATAACTCATTCCTAATCCTGTCCTTCATCACTCCCAATGAAAATCTTTGCATTTTCAAATCTGCCACCTCTAGTTCAAACTCCTGTCTTTTCATCAGTGCCACAGTCTCCAAACCATATAACATAGCTGGTCTCACTACCATCTTGTAAACCTTCCCTTTAACTCTTGCTGGTACCCTTCTGTTGCAAATCACTCCTGACACTGTTCTCCATCCCCTCCACCCTACCTGCACTCTCTTCTTCGCCCCTCTTCCACACTCCCCATTACTTTGAACAGTTGATCCCAAGTATTTAAACTCATACGCCTTCATCACCTCTACTCCTTGCATCCTCAACATTCTGCTGTCCTCCCTCTCGTTCATGCATATGTATTCCGTCTTGCTTCTACTGACTTTCATGCCTCTTCTCTCCGGTGCATACCTCCTCTTTCCAGGTTCTCCTCAACCTGCACCCTACTCTTGCTACAGACCACAGTGTCATCTGCCAACATCATAGTCCACAGAGACTCCTGCCTGATCTCATCCATCAACCTGTCCATCAGCATTGCAAACAAGAAAGGGCTCAGAGCCGATCCTTTATGTGCAATCCCACCTCCACCTTGAACCCATCTGTCTTTCCAACCACACACCTCACGACTGTCATACTGCCCTCATACATATCCTGCACCACTCCTACATACTTCTCTGCCACTCCCGACTTCCTCATAAAATACCACACTCTTCTTTCGGCACCCTGTCGTATGCTTTCTCTAAATCCACAAAGACACAATGTAACTCCTTCTGACCTTCTCTGTACTTCTCCATCAACATTTTCAAAGCAAATATCACATCTGTGGTGCTCTTTTGTGCCATGAAACCATTCTGCTGCTCTCTAATCATCACCTCTTTTCTTAACCTAGTTTCTATTACTATTTCTCATATCTTCATGCTGTGGCTGATCAACTTACCTCTGTAGTTGCTACAGTTCTGCACATCACCCTTATTCTTGAAAATCAGTACCAGTATGCTGCTTCTCCACTCCTCAGGCAGCCTCTCACTTTCCAAGCTTGTGTTAAACAATCTAGTTAAAAACTTGACTACCATCTCTCCTAAACACCTTCATGCCGCTACATGTATGTCATCTGGACTAACTGCCTTTCCACTCTTCATCCACTTGATAGCTGCCCTCACTTCCTCCTTGCTAATCCACCACACTTCCTGATTCACTATCCACCATACGCCTTTGCTGCCTCTCTTCACTGTATGCTGCATCTCCTTGTATTCCTGTCTACTTTCTTCATCTCTCTGACTAGCCCACTTCTTCTTTGCCAGCCTCTTCCTCTGTATACTTCACTGTACTTCCTCATTCTACCACCAAGTCTCCTTGTCTTCCTTCCTCTGTCCAGATGACAGCACGTACCTTCTTAGCTGTCTCCCTCACTATTTCTGCAGTGGTTGCCTAGCCATCCAGCAAGTCTTCACTACCACCCAGCGCCTGTCTTAACTCTTAACCCTGAACTCTACACAACAGTTTTCCGTCTTCAACTTCCACCATTTGAGCCTTGGTTCTGCCCTCACTCTCTTCCTCATCTTGGTCTCCAGAGTCATCCTACATACCACCATACGATGTCACCTAGCTATGTTCTCCCCTGTCACCACCTTGCAGTGTCCAATCCCTTTCAGATCGTGCCTCCTCTCCTACATAAGATATAGTTCACCTGTGTGCACTTTCCTCCACTCTTATATGTCAACCTTTGTTCTTCTCTCTTCTTGAAATATGTATTCACCATAGCCATTTCCAACCTTTTTGCAAAATCCACCACCATCTGTCCTTCCACATTTCTCTCCTTGACACCATACCTACCCATCACCTCCTCATCACCTCTGTTCCCTTCACCAACATGCTCATTGAAATCTGCTCCAACCACCACTCTCTCCTCCTTGGGTACACTCTCTACCACTCATCCAACTCACTCCGGAATTCTTCTTTCTCTTCCATCTCACACCCAACTTATGGGACGTGTGTGCTGATAACGTTCATCAACACGTCTTCGATTTCCAGCTTCATACTTATCACTCTGTCCGACACTCTCTTCACCTCCAACACAGTCTTGACATACTCTTCCTTCAGAATTACCCCTACCCCATTTCTCCTGCCATCCACACTATGATAGAAGAGTTTGAACCCTCCTCCAATGCTCCTGGCCTTACTTCCCTTCCACCTGGTCTCTTTTACACACAGTATACCCACCTTTCTTCTCTCCATCACATCAGCCAGCTCTCTCCCTTTACCAGTCATAGTCCCAACATTCAAAGTTCTGACTCTCACCTCCACGCCGTTACCCTTCCTCCTCTCCCACTGCCTCTGGACATGCTTTCTCCCTCTCCTTCTCCTTCGCCCAACAGTAGTGTAGTTTCCGTTGGCAACAGTACTGGTGGCGGTTGTTGATAATCCCGACCTCATCTGATGCGGTGTGGACATCTGATTCGTGATCCACATATTTTAATTGGCAAATATTTTATGCCAGATGCCCTTCCTGATGTAACCCTCTTCATTTATCCGGGCTTGGGTCTGGCACTAAGGATGCACCGGCTTGCGCATCCTCAGTGGCTGGGTTTTCTCCTCTCTAAACTAAAAAACATAAATAATGGAAATTGTAAAACATAGCACAGGAAATATTAATTTACTGGATTTGAAAACCAGTGCAAAAAAGGTTGTCATGTCCAACTTGGTTTGAAAGCTGGATAAACATTTTGTTGTTGATCAGAGTCTGTCGCTGTTTAATTGCTTCATGGCAAACGGATCCAGTGAGGGGCAGGCAAGAGAAACAAGGCCCAGGAAACAGGCAGAAGACTTCAGACACAGGTAGACTGGTTGAATGAGAGTTAATGAAACGCTGGATAGCTTGGCTGAATGCAGACGACAATGTACACAGGACTCAGGTCAAACAGATGAGGACAACAACATATATGTGGCAAGAGAAAGGCGAGGTCAGGGAAAAACAGCTTGGAACAAAAACATTAGATGCTAGAAAAAAAAAGCTGGGTAGTTTGACATGGGTTACACGGGTGAATAGACAAGATAAGCTCACACTGAAAGAGGGGAGCACACAGACTAAATACACTAGGAAGTAAATGAGGGAAAGGGGAACTGGTGTCTGATACATGGGTTGGCTGACAAAACCAGGGGCAGGAACTGACACAACAAGACAGGTGAGTACTACAAAATAAAACAGGAAAATTAGGCAACGAAGACAGGACTTCAAAATAAAACAAGAAACACAACAGAATGTTTGAGGTTATTAGCTGGACGAACTGGGACTGAAATGACTGAGGCTATGGGAGAAAATGATTGCTGAAAATAACCGACTGAAAATAGGGGACATCGTAACAAGGAAAATGACTGATTGAACTGAAAGACACGTGTGAGAGAGAGAAATAGAGAATGAACGATAAGATGTAATGACTCATTTTTTCCCTGAAAGTTACTTTTTTATTTATTAAGTCATATAAGAGGTGGTTATGCAGCCCCCTCAAATGAATATCTATTCACATTTTGTGATCTTCCTTGCTAAAAACAAACAATTCTTGCTCTTTACACAGTTTTTTAAAGAACTGTTGATAGCTTACATCCATGGCCTTTCAAGTAGCTCGTTGATAAATCTCGAAACCCAAAAGCTAAATCCTCCGACAACCATTTACAGCCAATATTTCGGGGCTTCTGGTGTAGCTGCTGGCTGCTGGCTTCCGTTTCCTATGAACACTTTTCTCTTCCGTGTGCCCGTCGTTGTTTACAGTTGGATTAGCAACTTGAGATGCAAAAATTGAGTTTGAGTTGAGAGACAACATCTACAACTGGATTGTTTCACAAGTAGTCGACACGAGTCAAAGGTTTCTCCATAGAATACACAAACATCAATACTTTTTTTTCCTTAAATTTATTTCAGATTTTTCCCTTTTTCTCCCAATTTAGTGGCCAATCGCTCCCTATTCTAATTCAAACACCCACCCTCGTACTGCATACGTTTGCCCACCGCATCTCTCCGGCCCGCAGTCTGGAGACACAAAGCCGATGCTTAGACCACTACACCACCACGAACCCAAACATCAATACTTTTTGTAGGTCCACACAACATTGTGTTCCGTCTCTTTCGCTTGCCACACGGACTGTTACCAACATGCAACCAAAGCATGTCCCTGTAGAAATTGCTGCCTACTCAAACGTGACTGGTCAATACCGTGCGCACTAAAAGGGAAAAGGACAATGAAAACCGAAACCAGAATGCTTTGGATACCAACATCTTGTCTGGTGCCTACATATATATGTACAAACAAACTAACACGTATATTATATGTCTGTCATGGTTTTGAGTTTCAGTCTGCTCATTCATTCTTTTCAGTCCAGTTGGTTGTGCACACTTGCTGTAATTCTGTCATTTTAGACCTTGCCATTTCTCCACCTGTCCACAAGAGGCCCCTGGACTTTCCTTCCAGTTTTCACCTGCTCACCTGTTTTCCATTCCCTCATTAACTCTAGTATATATACCGGTCCATTTCCACTTGCTCTCTGCCGGATTGTCTTTGTGCCATGTGCCTTATCTTTCCAGTGTTCTGTCTTTCGCCCGCCTGTTTTGATCCTGATCATGTTTTGACCTTGCCTGAGCTTTTGACTTCACCTCCGCCCGACCCCTTGTACTTTGTTTGCCTGCGTGGATTTCTGTATCCATCTTTTCTAAGTAAAGACTCTACTTTGACGACTGTGTCCTGAGTTGTGCTGTTGGGTCCCTTCTCTGAGAACTGTGACGTGTATTAGAAACTCTTGTGTAAGCAGAAGGCATTTCAAAATAAGGAGATAGTGTTGCAATGAGCACAGATCGAAAACGTGAAGGGGAAAAAAAGACAATCTGGGAGGATAAAAGATGGGTCTGATGTTATATGATCCCAGAGGACAAAATTTGGTAAATGGAAGCTCTTGCAGCGGTACACGGTGTCTGTGAAATTGCTTCCCTTGAGACCTGCTGCCCGCAAATGTCACAGTCCTCTCAGGGGCCCACTTCTCCACTCAGCGGGAAAGGACCCGCCATTGATTCAGGGTCAGGCAATGGAGGAGATGACCGCCTCTGTGTCCCGCATTGACTTGTTCCCTTCTCTCCTCCATCCACCCCTCTCTCTCTTTCTTTCTTACTTCGCCATCACATCTCTCTGTATGTTTGCATGCCTGTCTTTCTGTCTGTCTCACTGTCTCCTCTCATTCGAAAGCCTTGCCTCATATGTACTTTCTCTGTCTTGCTCCCCATTTTCTTTTTCACTATTTTGTACTTTCCTATGTCCTTATCTTCCTTTCTGCTCTTCTCTTGCTCTTGTTTTCTCCCTGTTACCATGGCTACTGAATTCCACAAATTAGGTATGTGTATGGGGGGGGGGGTTGCAAAGGCTGATGGTAGACACAAAGGCTGATGATCCTCTGGCCATATGTCCTTACCCTTCTCTCTTTTTGTTCCCCCTCTTAATATCATGCTGGGGTCAAATGTACTAAGGCGTGTACACATAAGAATGGCCTCCAAAACATGTACGGCCGTTTATACGCAGTTTTAAAGTTATGGAGGGGAAAAAAACCACTTAGCATCAGAATCTGTATCCTCTGTGCAGTTTGGAAACCAAGCGTACGCTATGTTTTGAGTCAGTGTGATATAGTGACACTGTGGCTGAAAGGCGACGAGAGAAAGTGCATGCATAACAAATGACAGTTTAATTGGTCTGCAATGGCAGTAAAATGTGTATCTATAAATTAAGCCAATGATGAAAGAAAATGTGTGAAATTGGGCCACTAGTGAATGATGCCTAATATGACCAATTAATTGAAATTGCAGTCATTATAAAACAGGGCATTAATGCTTGTGCATAACGGTGTGCAATGGCTGTTTTTTTTTAGCACTTTTGGAGGACCTTGCTAATGGGAGACTAAGGTGAGAATGGGTGTTCAGGGATCGTGCAGATTTTCTGGCCCACAATGATGGCTGGTTGATGAATCGTTTTAGATTTCTGAAAGCCATTATTTTGGATCTCTGTAAGGAGTTGAGTCCTGTGTTATAATGCCCAACAAAAAATAAGTGAAGCCATTCCTTTCCCCATAAGAGTTCCTAGCCAACTTTGCCTTCCTTGCAACAACTGGAACTTTTCAGCGGGAGCTAGCAGACAGGTCGGGGATAAGCCAATCCACCCTCAGTCATATGATGCCCGTGGGATGGCATAATCTGCCTGTCCTAGAGATGTATTCGATTTACTTACAATGCGGTTGACCAGGCCAACATTAAAATGCAATCTGCAGTGGCCACCAGTTTCCCAAATGTAATCGGTGCTATTGACTGCACCCATGTTACAATAAGGGCACCCTGAGTGGATGAATTTGTTTTTGTTAATCGAAAACATTTTCATTCTATCAATGTTAAAATAATTTGTGATGTGAAAATGCTACTGCCAAACGTTGTTGCCAGGTGGCCTGGGTCAAGCCGCGACTCACTTTTTCTGTCACAAAGCAGTGTGCGGACGTGGCTCCAAGCTGGAGCTGTCCGTGATGGATGGCTCACTGGTAAGACTGCTTGCCATGAGTATTCTACGATAGTTTAAAAATTGCCAATTGACTAATGTAATCCATGCATCATTAAGAGAGAATGATCATTCCCTGAAACCATAGCTGCTCACCCGCTTCACCAACCTCCAGAGTGCACAGCAGACACACTACAACCACGTGCATGGCAGTGCCTGCTCAGTGGGTAGATAGCCGTGTCTCGATGCTACCGGGGGCAGATTGTTGTATCAGCCGGAAAAGTTGTGCCAGATCAACCGTGCCTGTGAGGACCTAGACAACTTGGCCCTAAAGTTGAAGTCCCACTTCCCCTTCATCATGAGCAACCCGAAGCGCCCCAGCAGCCATAGAGTGTCCCACCAGCAGCTTGAGCAGCTCAGCAAATACAGGTTAATGTTATGCACCGCCTCTAGAGAGCGTGGGTGAATATCAGTTTGCATGGAGGTAAATAAAAAAAAAAATACAAAAAACACCACTTCCAGCAGCAACAAATTTTTCCAGGGAGGTCTTCCATCCAAGTATTAACCAAGCCCATACCTGCTTAGCTTCCATTATTTGACAGAGCCAGTGTACATGTTGGTATGGCTGCTGATTTGATACATTTGGCCCCTGGTCTTAAATTAACCACTGCATGTTGCGACACTTGACCAACCCCCATGTCAGCAACATTAAAAAAAAAAAGTCATGACTTGTTGGATAGTGATTTTTGGATTAAGGCAACCTGGTCCGATGATAGGCAAGATAATGGAAGACCTGCATTTAACAGTTATGTTTTGGACTCCTGCCTTATGAGGCTGGTCTGGGTTATCTGGGCTGGCTGAAAAGTCAGAAGACTGCCCACTGAGCACCAGACCTCATTTAAACATCTATGTCTCACTTAGCTTGGAAATCACATGCCTTGGAAAAGTCAACATCTCACAAGTGTCGTCAATTTTTTTCATTTGTTTTCTTTTGTTGAGCAAGGCTGTGTCAAAACGAGACACTAATACCTGTGGCCATGAAAGAAAGAAAGCCACATCATTTGACATTGTGTTCTTACAATGAAATTTGACCTCTGCATTTAACCCATCCTATTGTATAGAAGCAGCAGGCAGCTGCAGCACCCGGGGACCAACTCCAGCTCTTCTTTCTATTGCCTTGGTCAGGGGCCCAGACAGGAGTATTAACCCTAACATGCATGTCTTTTTGATGGTGGGAGGAAACCGGAGCACCCGGAGGAAACCCACACAGCCATGGGGGGAACGTGCAAACTCCATAAAGTGACTATTAGGTTTGCCTAACAGAGGACTCCAGGTCATTAAAATGAGGTATGTTATTCATCTTTATTAAACCTGCCACACTTGGACTTACTGTCATTCAAATGCTGTTGATGCAGCAGTCATATGCCCAGCTACATATAGACACCTAAAAAAATGTGCACTTTTCAACCAAAAATAGCCTGGTTTTAGCCGGTACGCCTAGATGTATTTTCACCTGCAAATCACCCGAAAAATGTACAATGGGTGCAATCAATCCGTGTTAGGAAAATTGACAGGAGTAAGGGAGGTTGGGGGTTTTGTGGGGTGAGGAAATAGTGGACGAAAGGGAACCAGTGGGAGGGAGAGGCAAAGAGAGTCGGAGCGTGCAACGAAGGGATGAAGCATGGGAGCAACCAAGCTACATACTTTTAAGGTTGATGAGAGAGAGAGAGAGAGAGAGAGAGAGAGAGAGAGAGAGAGAGAGAGAGAGAGAGAGAGAGAGAGAGAACAAGAAGAGGCGAGTGGGGGGTGAGCCTGTGATGCTGATCAAAGTCTGGATGAGACCCAAGGAGGAAAGGAAAGAAAGGAAAGGGGGAGAGAGAAGTGAGTGGAAGTGGGGGGATGGGGAATGGTTGGGGAGGAGGGGGCAGAGGAGGAGATGATGTCTGTGAAAGAAGGGGTAGTGATCAAAGGAGAGATGAGGGAGGGAGGGAGGGGCGAGAGGGGGCAGAAGATGCAGGCGGAGAGCCCAAAGGCTTTGGTACGACAGTGCATTCTCTGTTTACTTTAACTTGTGTGTGTGTGTGTGTGTGTGTGTGTGTGTGTGTGTGTGTGTGTGTGTGTGTATTATCTGCTTGTGTATATTCGAAATTCATCATCTCTCACCCCTTTCTTCTTTTTCCACGCGTGGCAGAACTGCACACACATCCATCCATCCATCCATCCACCCGCCCACACACACACACACACACACACACACACACACACACACGAACAAAACTGCCACCATATCGGCACTTTTGCACTCAGCAAGCAGGGGAAAGCAACGGGGCCGTAAAAGGACCGGTCACACTGCGCACCCGCGGCTTCGCCTTGTTACTCTGATCATAACGCGGGCGTATCCGCCAACCCGCCAGTTGATGTTGTGGCTGCCGTACATACAGCCTCCTGTGCATTAGCTCATCTGCCGGGGCCTTGCCTAACTAATGAGCGGTCGCCGTCAGAGAGAGCAGCAGGGATGTTTAAATACACACGAGCCCCCGTGTAGGAGAGCATCACATTTACATAATGCCTCCCTGTTTACCTGCCCACCCACACATTCATGTGCCGGCCTCGCTGATGAGCCGAGTAAGGAAATAACGAGGGCCACAATGGTGAGATTGGGATTTCCTGTGTAGTTGTGATGGGGCTAATGAGATATTAATTTGCAGCCTTGTCTTTAATGGCCTTAGAGTGTACAGCCTGTGATGCTTTCAGACCAAGGGAAAGCATTTGTTTTTCCTCATGCAGAGGATAAGTATGAATTTGATTTTCTTCCACCCAAGTCTTTTTTAGTTGAAATTCAGTGCCTAATTTGACCACTAGTGATGCACCACCAGTCAAAATGAGGTTGCTGGCTGGGCAAACCACAAAACCTCCTATTCACAAAACATCTAAATATTAGACTTTTCTTTAGGTGTTTCTGATCCTGTCTGATCCAGATATTGTCAATAAATGGTTTGATGAAAGAGTTTCAATTATTTTAACTTTTTCTTTTATTCCTTCTACGCCAAGTGCTCAACAAAAGGGGTGCGGAATATATATATAAACTTCGCACAAAAAGTAAGTAAATTTGTGTTTGGTAGATTATTTCTTTGTTGTAACAATGCTTCTTGGCAGTAAATCTTATATCAGGCACCTGATTGTCAGCATCTGGGGTACCAGAAGCTCAAAACAAGAGTCAATAGCAACAGCAAAATAAGCTGTTTGGCATTGGCAGAGAAGATTTGGCAAATTTTTCATGGGCACAACCCACATACTCAGCTCTGCTGCTCATCCCACAAATGCATGTTCCTTACAAATGTGGCACCCTTTAAAAGGGAAATAAATAGGTTTTCCAACGGTATAAGATTTATTGCCAAGAAGCATTGTTACAACAAAGAAATAATCTACCAAGCTCAAATTTCCTTACTTTTTGTGCCAAGTATATATATGAAATGGAAACATGATCCGCTGTGGCAACCCCTTAACGGGAGCAGGCTGAAAGTAGTATATAGATAGATAGATAGATAGATAGATAGATAGATAGATAGATAGGTGTGTGTAACCCGTGGAAATAGGTACCACACAGGACACAATCACTACTTCTGGGGTTCTTTATTTTTTTGTGTTATCACTCTAAATTTAATGGTCTAGGCAAAAAGAGTTCATGGTTTAGGCAGAAAGATTTCAAACAAATACAAAAAAACTCAAAAACAAATCAAAATACGGCAGTGGGCTTATCAGTAAAAGAAAATATGAAAATGTACAAAATAAACATACATGCCCTCTAACCCCACTAGATATATATACATATATATATATCACTTACTTTTTGCACTACAATGAAAAATGTGAGAATTCGACTTAACAGTAATACTTAAAGCACACTCACATTCCATTTCTCTTCACCGGGAACTCCAAGTTGAGCTTCTGGCTTTGTTCAAAAATCCTAATATCTACATGAAATAAAGATACATTTATAGAAACATTTGTTCAACTTAACCAAATACATAATTAGCTAAGGAGGCTATACTGTAGGCTCGGTTACCTTGCTAATCACGTTTGGACTTCCTCAAACAGTCTGTACATTCCACGACTTTCATCGCGCTATTTGCACCTTAAAACAAAACATCTGTCAAACTGCTATATACCATACAACTATTAACCTCCACACTATGATATTAGATCGAGAGATGCATCATTAAGGCATATTTACCCATGGATTTCATTAGATGGACTCAGAATGCATTTCGCCTGCATCTCTCAGCTTACTCAACCGGAAAAAGGACCAGAATCAAGAAATTCGCCAATCTCGCCCTCTAGTGGCACCAGATTGCAACAGCTAAGAGTTAACTCTTTTTATGATCTTTGTTGTTCCCTTAGGTGCAATCTTACTTTTTAAAATGGTTTGTACATATGAATTATATTTTAACATAACAATAACTGTAAATACCTCTTCCCTTGTACATAGTTAAACCAAAATCAAATATATTCTCTTTTTTATACTCAACATATTTACACAGGGTACATGGAATTTACTACCTGGCTACATTCTCCCCTGCAATAAGTCAACATCATCGATGACTGACTAACCTCCTGAGCGGACCCCATTGCTCCTTGCAATGCTTTTTCAAAAAGAGCTGAACCCAGGCTGGTCAACACTTGTGCAACCATATCTGTGCTGACTGTAACACCATTACAAGTTGACTTTGGTAAATGGAAAGGGTTAGTATGTGTCCCTGCAGTATCTCGTTTGCTCTTTCTAACAGCAGGAACAGGAGCATTAATTGTCTCTTTATGAGCATGGTTTGCATCTAATGTATGAACATCACTGACTGCAGTATGCAAGTCCCTATCTGCTGACTCCTCTGTTTGAGAACTATCACTATCCAAATCTGGGCTATCAACATTAGCACACTCTGTCTCTGACACTTGACAGTCACTTAACCCTGTCTCGGCTACCACTGGTATATCAGGCACCTCACTTTCAATATGTACACTAAGTACTTCCTGTACCACCACAAAATTAGGTTCAAAAGACTAATGTGTCTCCTCTGCCCTAGGCTGACTATCAGGGTGTAACCTTGTTCTTGTCCTCGGTTTGGGAACGGGGAGGACAGGGACGTAACTCTGACCTATGGACTCTTTTGCTAGGACCCCCTTCAAGAGGCTCGACAATGTGTGTGGTACCCTGGATGTGAACTACTCTGTAAACTGTAGGACTCCATGCATCCTGAATCGTATTCCTTCCTAGGGGCCTGTGACGAAGATAAACAAGTTGGCCAATGTCTACAGGGAGACAAAACACCTTCTCATTCTGCATTGAGATCCTCTCAGCTGCCTTTTGTTCAGAGTACTCCCTGACTCACTTGTGTGCCTGTTTGAGCCTCTCCTGTGCAAAGACAACCAGTCATGTTTATTGTCTGACCCATTCTCATGCCCCAGTAGTGCATCTACTGGCAAATTTGGCAGTACTCCAAAGAGTAGGTAATAGGGTGAATACCCCATGGTGGAATGTGGAGTCACATTATAGGCATGAACTAACTCTGGCAGGTACTCTGGCCACCGTATTTTCTTTTCTGTGGGGAGTGCATAGTATGTTATGAAGTGTTCTATTATATCTCTCAAACTGTGCATTGCCTTGAGGCCTATAGGGCATTGTTTGTGTTTTTCTTAGACCATAGAGCTTGCACAGCTCAGCAATAACTTCACTCTCAAAGTTTCTACCTTGGTCTGAGTGCAATCTTTCTGGCACACCAAACTTCATAAACCATTCCCTGAGCAGGACTTTATCTGTTGTCAGCTTTATGATCTTTGGTGGGGTAGGCTTGTGTGAATTTAGTGAACACATCGGTAACCACTAGGACATTTTCACGGCCATCTGAAGCCGGCTCCAACATAGTAAAATCCACCACTACCACCTCAAGTGGTCTAGATGCTAAAAATGCTTTCACAGGAGCATGGATTTTTGGCTGAGGCATCTTTGTAAGTATGCACTGCGGACACTTCTTGACCCAGTTTTTCACATCTTCATACATCCCTACCCAAAAACACCTCTGCCTTAATAGGTTTACTGTACGTTCAAGTCCTTGGTGCCCCATACTGTCATGGATGCTTTCCAGGACCTGATCTCTCAAGAAAACAGGTAAGAGTAACTGCCAACACTGGCCATGATGTGGGTCGTCTATGACACGATATAGCAGCCCTTCTCGCTGCTTTATGTAACCCCACTGTTTCAGAAGGCATTTGACAGAACTAGACAACCCTACTCTCTCTGTGTGATTTGGTTTCTCATCCCTGTCCCACAACCTCCTAAACTCTCTAAGAGTAGGGTAATTTTTCCGGAATTCTACCAAATGCTCTAGGGTATACCCTGGAAGAGTATGTGTTCCCCTCTGACTCATTCACTTCAGTGGAGCCTGACTCTAAAGCACGGATTTGCTGCAACTTAGCACACTCCACACTGGCAGAGACAAATTCAGGCTCTAAGACTGTTCCTCTTCTCATTAGGTTGCAAACTGCCACACAGTCATCATATTCTGAGTCAGAGTTTGGTTCAGGCTCCCCTGTAAACTCCTGCCAATAAAGGGCATCTGCAGCAGCATTACTATGCCCAGGACAATACTTGACCTCATAATCGAACACTGACAGCTGTGCAACTCACCTCTGCTCTATGGCACTGAGTTTAGCGGTCTTAAGGTGACATAGGGGGTTGTTGTCGGTAAATACGACAAACTTCGATCCCAATAAGTATCCCCTGAATTTTTCATCTATCGCCCATTTTAACGCAGGACCAGAGGAGGAGTTCGGTTCATCTTTGACTATCAGGAACCTGCACTCTGATATAGTCATTCCCATGGTCTCCACATTTAATTCTATATAGCCTAAGTAGAGTATATCCAACCCATAGGCTACTGTTATCTTTAACCACTCAGATGTAGAGAGCATGTCATCATCTTCTCCAGACAGATGGTGTCTAAAGAAGATCTCTGTGATTGTGCTGACATTACTACAGTGTCTAATATACATGATAATGGTACACCTTGAATTTTCAGGTCTACAACTGGACATTGGCCAACTGCGTGTTCAAGTATCCTACTTCTGCTAGTGCTGTCTTTGTATGCGCGACTAATCTCCCCTCGAATTGCTTGGCTCCTAGCATCTGAGGGAGTCCGTTTTCATGGGCAGGAGATGGCTGGACCATCACTTTGTCCCAGCCACAAGTTTGAGTACACTTCCTGGCTATGTGTCCCACCCTCTTGCAATTGAAACATATGGGCTACCCATCATCTGTATACTTTGGCTGTGCTCTAGTCCTACCGTCAAACTCTTGGGTTGTCTGCTGTGTCTTATGTACTGTGAGTTCCCAAATAGCTTTAGTTAGCTCTGCAATCGTTCTGTCTTGCTTGGCTAGCCATCTGTCTTGCTGTGTTACCACCTTTAGGACATCATTTATAGTAACAGGCTGGTCATTGTCAGATACAGCTGAACACTGTGGCTCACAGGTTACCTCAGACTGTACTTGTCTGCTCTTCACTACTTCTGAACTGTAAGACCTATAGTCCTCCCTTGACCACAAGATTGCTTCATTACGAGCATCAAAAAGGTTTTACTGGGGCCTGTCCCTGACAAACTTGTGGAGCTCTCACTTAAGATTTGCATCTCTCAGACCTTCAATGAACCGATCTCTAAGGATTACTTTCTCATTAGATATGACGTGTTGACTGTTTGGTTACAGAGCTCAGTATCTGGAACAGAGCATGGGTGTAATCACGGAGGTTTTCACCTTCTGCCTGTTTACTAGCGTTGCGCTTCTCCCCAAATGCCTCATGTAAGAAAGCGAAAAGATCACTGGGTAGACCTGACTGATCGCCCATACACAGCCATACCTCTTCTAGAGCAGATCCTCTTAAGAGGGAGAGTATGAAGTCACACCGCTCTTCTCTACACTGTTCAGTAGACCTGAGGACTCTTCACTTCCTCAATGAATTCCTCCACTGACCTCCCATCCTTGTTGAAATCCCCAGTAAAAGCTTGGATCTGCCTTTCTCTTGGTATGCAGATGTAAGAATGTGTGGATTTATTGCTACTGTTGGCCCTACTAGCCATTGTTTCATCCCTCCATCTGTTAAGCTCCTGAATCTGGTTCAGCAGTTCCTCCATAGTGTCCCTATTACCACTAGCGCCTCTCTCTGACCTGGTCACCCACATTAGCCCCAACCTCTCTTTCCTTTGATTCAACAGACATTATTACATGTGACTACTAATATATTATACTCAGTCCAATATGTAGCAAGAGTCTCAAGGATATTTATGTAGCAACAGCCTCTCAATGATGTAGACTCCGCCACAACTTGCTTGTAGATGACTGAAGACTCGCCAACAGGAACCACAACCACAGCTGGAAAGATGATCTCCCTCACAGGTAAGTTAGCAGCTGTCGTCACTGGCTCCCTCTGGAACACCACCAGTCATCTCTCCCAACAACTGCTCTGTCACCAAGCTGGCCACAGTGTCACTTTCACCGTCTACCAGTCTTCACCACTGCCTTATTTTATGATTTTTTTTTTCTAGTATCTGCCCTTACCAATTGGTAAATTTCCAGCCCCACTCCTAGTACCAAAAATTGTGTAAGCCGTGGAAAGAGGTACCACACAGGACACAATCACTACTTTTGGGGTTCTTTATTTTTTTGTGTTATCACTATAAATTGAATGGTTTAGGCAAAAATATTTCATGGTTTAGGCACAAAGATTTCAAACAAATACAAAAACAAATAAAAAACATCAAAATATGGCAGTGGGCTTATCACTGAAAGAAAATATGAAAATGTACAAAATAAACATACATGCCCTCTAACCCCACTAGCAACAATGAAAAATGTGAGAATTCGACTGAACAGTAATACTTAAAACACACTCACATTCCATTTCCCTTCACCGGCACCTCCAAGTTGAGCTTCTGGACTTGTTCAAAAATCCTAATATCTACATGAAATAAAGATACATTTATAGAAACATTTGTTCAACTTAACCAAATACATAATTAGCTAAGGAGGCTATACTGTAGGCTCAGTTACCTTGCTAATCACGTTTGGGCTTCCTCAAACAGTCTGTACATTCCACGACTTTCATCGCGCTATTTGCACCTTAAAACAAAACATCAGTCAAACTATTATATAGCATACAACTATTAACCTCCACACTATAATATTAGATCGAGAGATGCATCATTAAGGCATATTTACCCATGGATTTCATTAGATCAGTGTTTCTCAACCGGGGGTCCGCGGACCCCTAGTGGTCCGTGGTGTAATTGCAAGGGGTCCGTGAAAATAAAATATCTTTAAAAAAAGATCCTATGACATTTATAGAAATAGGATTATTTTACTCAAATGTGACTCAGACCTTTATCTACCTAAACTATAAAGGGTAACAGGACTTTTTTCTCTAATTAGGTCTGTTTCACAAGTGTAATTTATTGTATTTTAATAAGAGATCTCGCTCCCGTTTGCATTGTTAAAAGTTACTGCATAAAAATTCTGTTGTTACATATATCTGAAAGTTACTGAATACATATTCTGTTTTGTTACATATATCTGAAAGTTACTGCATAAGAATTCTGTTTTGTTAACTATATCTAAGTTACAACGGAAAGCTCTTATTTTTGCCCCAAAGAGTGAATAAATGCTATAATGCAATTTAAAATGCAGTTTCTACTGTTTCTATCAAATTGCAACCCCCCTCCCCCAAGATCAGGTGGGGGGGGGGGGTCCTCAGGGTAGATCAAAAATACGCAGGGTGTCCAGGACCCCAAAAAGGTTGAGAACCACTGCATTAGATGGACTCAGAATGCATTTCGCCTGCATCTCTGAGCTTACTCAACCGGAAAAAGGACAAGAATCAAGAAATTCGCCAATCTCGCCCTCTAGTGGCAACAGATTGTAACAGCTAAGAGTTAACCCTTTTTATGATCTTTGTTGTTCCCTTAGGTACAATCTTACTTTTTAAAATGGTTTGTACATATGAATTATATTTTAACATAACAATAACTGTAAATACCTCTTCCCTTGTACACAGTTAAACCAAAATAATATCTATTCTCTTTTTTATACTCAACATATGTACACAGGGTACATGGAATTTACCACCTGGCTACATTTATATATATATATATATATATATATATATATATATATATATATATATATATATATATATATATATATATATATATACACACATATAGGCATGTAGGTCAGGTGAATCAGCCATACTAAATTGTCCCTAGGTGTGTGTGTGTGTGTGTGTTTCGGCCCTGTGATGGCCTTTCAGCCTGTCCAGGGTGTCTCCCCGCCTGCCGCCCAGTGACTGCTGGGATAGGCTCCAGCATCCCCACGACCGTGAGAGCAGGATAAGCAGTTTGGATAATGGATGGATAAAAAAAAGTATATTTACATAAATATTTGAACAGTCAGATATATCAATTGAAAATAAGCATTTTCTGTCTTTCTCAACTGATTATCGTTGCAATTATGAGCCTTTGTTACTGCAATGTTTACAAATATGACTGCTCTAAACAAATGTTTATTGGCATCAGAAAGACATTAGAAAGTTAGATTTAGTTAGTCTTGTGTTTTGCATTAGGTTTACATTTGAATATAGGATTTAACCATTCAAATTAACAGCGCAAATTCTAAAAAAAAGTCTAAAAAAAGAACATCAAAGGCCGTCCGGGTAGTGTAGCGGTCTATTCTGTTGCTTACCAGCATGGGGATCGCCAGTTCAAATCCTCATGTTACCTTCAGCTTGGTCGGGCGTCCCTACAGACACAATTGAGGTGGAAAGCTGGATGTCGGTATGTGTCCTGGTCGGTCTAGGCACCTGTTCAGGGAGGACAGGGAACTGGGCAGGGGGGATAGAGTGATCCTCCCACGTGCTATGTCCCCCTGGTGAAACTCCTCACTGTCAGGTGAAAAGAAGCGGCTGGCGACTCCACATGTATAGGAAGAGATGTGGTAGTCTTTAGCCCCCTCAAATTGGCAGACGGGGTAGAGCAGCGACCGGAAGAGTGGGGTAATTGGCCAAGTACAACTGGGGAAAAAAGGGGAGGGAGTTCAAATTTTAAAAAAGCCTAAAAAAAGAGCATCAAATTTAGTCATATTTCATCCTATAAGGAACGTTTTGTTTGTAGAGACCGTTTATATTTAAAACATAACAAATCACCTCATCGTATACAGTACTATATATATATATATATATATATATATATGGCGACAGGCATGGGCGCAAGTCCATGACTACTGGGATGGCATCCAGCGCTTTACCTGTGCCCCCGTCCATAGGGTTAGTGGTTGTGTCAGGAAGGGCATCCGACGTAAAATTTTGCCAAATCAATATGCAGATTGACAAGACCATACCGGATCGAACAACGGTCGGCGTTGGTGCTGTGCCCTCACAGGGTCCTGATGGAAACTGTAAAATCTGCTGTGGCGACCCCTGAAAAACAGGGAAAAAGCTGAAAGAAGGAAGATATATATATATATATATATATATATATATATATATATATATATATATATATATATATATATATATACGTATATATATTGGTTAATCAAACAGCAAATGGAGTTATCTTCATACAATATACAAAAAAAACAAAAACAAAAAAATGATCCATTTAAAGGGAAAAGTCCGCACTCAGACACAAAAGTCTACATGGTATCAGAAAGATTGATAAGCACCACCACACTTCTCTGGCCCCTCACAGCCTGTTTGTATGCGGATCATTTAATCCCGTTTCTCCCCGCTGACTCTTCCAACCAGCAACAGGACACCTTGTCAAGCTTGTGGACAGACAGACAGAGCAGCATAACTTACACAGGGCACCGTGGGGCCGGCCTTGGCCAAGAGGTGAGGAGGCCCCAAAGTTGCTGAGGTACTCTTTCCATTCCTTATGAATGATGCATGGCCGGCTGGAGCTTGACGAGAGAGAGAGAGAGATCCTAGAACCAAATGAGCATTGATCAAGACTACTACAATTACACTGACCTCAGCTAGTTCTTGCAACTGGTTTCCCCTAAGATTGGAGGAAATAGCCTTAGCTAGATGTAAGGGTCTTCAAAGTTGGGGGCAGGGATAATAGATTAGGGGCTACATTGCTGCTGTTTGTGTGTGTGTGTGTGTGTGTGTGTGTGTGTGTGTGTGTGTTATACCTGATAAACATAATACAACATAAGTTATACAGTCCCATGGCATCGGGTTAAAGTGGGGATGTACGAAGGTGCAGGGATTGGAGGAGAGGTTGGGGAGTGATGGGGTTCACGAGAGAGAGAGAGAGAGAGAGAGAGAGAGAGAGAGAGAGAGAGAGAGAGAGAGAGAGAGAGAGAGAGAGAGAGATGCAAGATAAAAGAGAGGGATGAGAGGAATGCGAGAAGGAAGGGGAAAGGTGATACGGTGGGCTTGGGAGGCGACAGATTGATGGATGGGCTTGAGTAGAAACAGAGCTGAGGGAGCACACAATCACACACACACACGTACACACACACACACACACACACACACACACAAATACAACATATATACAACACACACAACATGCAATTCATACACATACATACAGCATACACACAACACACATAAGCCATCTCAAACACAAATATACAAACATGCACACAAACACACACACATTCACACAAGAGGGAAATGAAATGGGAAAAGAAACCCACAACAGCACATATAATAAACACACATGGCAAAGCCATCCTGCCATGCAGACAGACATGTCCTTCACACTGGCACAGAGAAAAGACTTGGGGACATGCACATGTGAAATCAATCAGACTACCATGTAGCCATGCACGCACATAAAAGGGCAAGAGTGGCACTAAGGTGTAGACATACAACCAATGCCACTTTAGCACTCATCCACCTTCTCACCTGACCTCTCTCTCTCTCTCTCTCTCTCTCTCTCGCTCTCTCTCTTTCTCTCTCTCTCTCTCTCTCTAACACAAACACAGCTGCAGAAATATGAATCACAAATGCACGCAGTCACATTTCCTGCACATGCACTCCATTGTCACACATGTGCATGTTGTTAATGTGCATCATGCAGTTATGGGGTAGTGCACTGACTAATAACAGTAAACAAGTATCACCATGGGGCCTATCACGAAGCTCTGTAATGGTTATTACTATCATTATTCTTCTGATGATTATCCAGGCCCGTTCTTGCAAGAACATCTTTCCCAGACTAATGCACAAATCGCACGAACACAACTAGACCCCTCTCCAGTTCATCTCAGCACATCTGTTTGCAAGGTGCCACTGTTATGCGAGGCATATTTAATGTTTCAACCTGGGCTTTTGTCAAAAAACAAAAAAAAAACAGGAAAAAAACAGGAAAAAAAACTTAGCGTTGTGTAGTTGTGCAGTTGTGTAGCCATACCGGGCAAGGACATACGCACCTGATGAGGCTGGAACACTCCCATCTGTTGGGTGTGTTGTAGTGCATGGAGGAGGCCAAGCCAGTATCTTTGTCAGGAGGAAGAGGTTGTGGGTAGTAACTGCCAGAGAAGCATGACAGGAACAAACAGCTGCTCTTTTCTTGATTTGATCTTGCTTTGAGATTAAATAAGCGCTGAAATCTGTTTGAGTCATTTTGGAGGGCTTTGGATGCCTGTCTGGTGTTGCGTTTATGTGTGTTATTTGTGTGTGTGTGTGTGTGTGTGTGTGTGTGTGTGTGTGTGTGTGTGTGTGTGTGTGCAGTAATATGCTTGGAACACATGCAGGATTAGAGTGCTTGAGAAGTTTCAAGATGGAAGGTAGTCACTAAGAATTGGATATACATATGGGTAGCAACATGCACTTTCTCAAAAACTATTGCAGAAATGCACTAAAGGATAATTCCAGTTTATTGGTTGTTGTTTTTCTAGCCTAGGTCTTGTTTTGATGGCTTTTACCATTGCACATATCATTTATAATGTCCTTTTGTCCACCAGCTTCATTCCGGAGATTTTGGACGCAGGTCCACCGGTGGACTCAGCTGTTCATTATTTATTTATTTATTTTT
Organism: Lampris incognitus; assembly: GCF_029633865.1. Taxonomy (NCBI): domain Eukaryota; kingdom Metazoa; phylum Chordata; class Actinopteri; order Lampriformes; family Lampridae; genus Lampris; species Lampris incognitus. The sequence goes on along the minus strand of NC_079213.1, from coordinate 88,556,973 downwards.
ATTTCCACACTTCAAAGTCCTTCACAAACCAAAAGCTCGAGCTGATTCTGCCTCTATTATTTTAATGTAGACTTGATGACAATTTTGCTGCCCCACCCGAGTTGTGCATGATGGCTGCCATCCTGCAAGAGCACAGTTTTGCCTCCTGCCGCTGTGATAGCCACGGCTGTTGGCTAATGAGAGACGGAGGGAAAGGTCAAAATGAACTATCAGGGCGGTGATGAAAGATCTTATTGTGTGTGTGTAATTCTGTTATCCTCTTTCAATGTTATGTTCTGTAAATTGTGTTTTATTCTGTACACACAACATCCATTGCATGTCTGTCCGTCTTGGGGGAGAGATCCCTCCTCTGTTGCTCTCCTTGAGGTTTCTTCCTATTTTTCTCCGTTAAAGGATTTTTTTAGGAAGTCGTCGTCTTCTTCTTCTTCTCCTTCCCCTCCTCCTCCTCTTCTTCTTCTTCTTCATCTTGTTCTTCTTCTTCACTTGTCCCCTGTTTCTTAGAGGTCACCACAGTGGATGTTACAGTTTCCATTGGTACCCTGTGAGGGCACAGCACCAATGGTGGCCATTGTTAACCCGGGCCTCAGGCGATCCTGTATGGAGCCTCCACCGATCCGGTATGTTCTTCTAAATCCACATAATGATTTGGCAAAGTTTTACATCGGATGCCCTTCCTGACACAACCACTAACCCTATGGATGGGGGCACAGGTAAAGCACTGGATGCCATCCCAGTATTCTTGGACTTGTGTCCATGCCTGTTGCACATAACGGTGATGCGAGGGTCTAAGGACAGGATGTTGCATTGCTGTAAAGCCCACTGAGGCAAATTTGTAGTTTGTGATAATGGGCTATAAAAATATAATTGACTTGACTTGAGGAATAAGAATATCAGCAATCCTTGAGAGCATGTGACCAAGGCTCAACACTGGACAGTGTTTCACACAAGGGACTTGTAGGTGTAATTTAACTTTTCCCATGATCCTCTTCCTCGAGAAAACATCATTATTGGGTGATCAGAAACATCCTCATCAATGATTCACTGATTTATCTGTTTATGTTAGTTGCTGAGACAAGCTGAAAGACAACATGCTTGGCTGAGCGGTGTCCTTGGACTTGGCTGGCTCACTGTAATACTTTTTTTATTGCACACTCAATGCGCTAATGCTCCCACACAGCCGGGCGTAATCGATAGTAATGCTGTTTAAGAATGTGTTGAGCAGCAGGTAGGTACGAGGCTTATGGCACGACCATGTTGGCAACTTATCGTTTTATGGCCCCTAATGTAATATCATTGGCGCAGGTTCATCATTTTCAAATGTATTATCTGTTAGGGTTATGGCGTTGTAGAGGAGGGCTGTGAAAAGTGGAGTTGTGGGCAGTGAGTAACAGTGGGAAGTGGGGTTTCAGTAGCTAGATCAGGTGTGAAAATCTAGATCAGTGTAGTGACTGATGACCTTTTAAGGCACCGTTTAGCAAGGTGCCCATCTCTGAAGTGCTCCAGTGAAGCTTCTCAGTGGCCATTGTCAGAAGGCTGCGGTGGTCCCGGGCAGGCCCAGAACCGAAAATGAACATGCGTGCTCAGCAAACTGCCTCTGGATGAATAACGGTTTCTAATTGATTTATTTACCTTACAACGGATTTCAAACAGTAGAACTTCAAAAATTGGCTGTTTAAAAGCCAATTATTCGAAAAAAGAAAAACAGGCACAAGGAAGTAACACAATATGGAACCCTGCAGAAAGCTTTCTATGCTAGGGTATGTCAGTATAAGCTGTTCTTGAGAATATATTGTCTGTGATCTGCACTCTTAGGTCAGGTTTAATGGGGCGATATGCAGACATTCCTTTATTCCATGGACAGTCAATATTGAAGCCCCCTGAGTAAAATGCTTTCTCCATGGATCGGCCCATGTTGAGCATCTAGTTCACTGGCTCATTTGTCAAGCTGTGCAGAAATGCCCCGCGTTCACTCCATTATCCTTTGTTGTTGGAGCCGTGTTTTCCTGCTTAAATGGAGAAATTAATGGCCCTTTGGTCATGGAGGCCAAGATAATAAATTAATTTCTGCTAAATTAAGCAACACACATAACAGTATACAATTACAGGGAATTATGGAAAACTCTCTCTGCATACACAATAGACTTATGTGCTAATGTGAAATATATTAGTGTGACGTGACACTGAGTTAAATCTCATAAGATAAACATGAACATTTGGGGATAACATTATAAAGCTGCTATGCATTTCCTGTTTTCAAGATAGGTTGTTGTTGCTTAAACTGTGTTGATCCCTGAAGGAGAAATCACACACACACACACACACACACACACACACACACACACACACACACACATACACACACACAATACATACAGACCGCAAGGAGGTCATAGTTCAAGGTCAATTACAGCATGTTGCCACTGGAGCTGGAGGAGATTTAATGCCTTGTGCTTGTACACGTCAGCTTGTTGGATGCTTGCTGTCACAAGGGGCTTGAACCCAGGCTCTCTCACTGAGAGATAATACCTAACGCTGAATGAAATGGCATAACCTCAACTATTACATACAGCTATTACATTCACACTATCCACTTTAACTGTAATGGTCTGAGCTATCTCTATTTTGATGTCTTTATTCTCTGTATTTTTTTTCCTCTGTATTTGTTTTCTGTTCCATTGCCATAGCAGTGATCATTTGGTCGTATCATCACCTTCAGTATATTCCACTTGTCTGTGCTTATCTATATGCTGCAGCTGCACCGACCTAGTTTCCGCACGGGATTATTAAAGTTTGATCAAATCTGATTATGAAGCTGCTATGCATCATTCTTTCCTCTTTTTTTTAATTTGTTTTTGAGACTATTCTTGAAGGCATTTCTCCTCAACAACACATGGTGGAAAGTGAAAAGAAATGTTGTGGACAGAGGAAATGACGATGGATGGAGTCAAATACAATAACACCACAAAAACACATTGTCTTCATTCATGCTCTGTAATCCAGGTAAGGAAATCACAGGAAGTTGAATCAGTTCATCTGGACACAACGTTTATTGAGAGAAACGTTTCATCACTCATCTAAGTGACCTCTTCAATATGGCACAACACAGGAGAGTTAATACGTCAGGCCAGGACTCCACAGTCTACACCAGGGGTCAGGAACCTTTTTGACTGGGAGAGCCATAAAAGCCAAATATTTCTAAATATATTTCATTGAGAGCCATATAGTATTTTTAACGTATAATAAATTAAATATGTCTTACTTCTGGTGCTGCATGGTTTTGCTGATGGCCTTGTAGTCTGGTTCATACGTGGTGAGGTTGAGCTTCATGCAGGCGTTGAGGCTTCCATCAGTTAAACGTGAGCGTAGGTTGGTCTTAATGTTCCTCATATGCGAGAAAGACTGTTCACATGCATATGTAGAGCCAAACATGGTCAATACGGCAATACTCACACGCTGCATTGTGTGGTATGTCACAGGAAGCTCGTTCCAAGTTTTGAGAATCAGCTGGTCTTCAAGTTGAAGATTTTTCATTTCTGTCCACTTGTGTTCCCTCGCCAGCTCTGCTCGCTGTCGCGCAATACTTTCCAACTCTCCATTAAGTGACTTGAACTTACTCATCCACATGTCTGATGCCTTCAGGTCAGCAACTTCCAGCTCAAAGTCTCCGATAGAGACCCCGGGGATGCATGTCAGGTCGATTTTGTCTACTGCACACTCATGTGGATGAGTGATGAACTTGAAAAGACCAGTGCGCGCACGAAATTCTCCAAAACGTGCTTTGAATGACTGCAGGAGATTGGACGTAAAGCCAGCTAGCTGCTGGAGATCCAGATGTTGAGTGGAGTCACTTGCTAAGCATGCAGCTCTAAATTGTTGCAGTCTTTCAAAGTGCAGAAGACGACCTGTTTCAATGTCCCTGAGAAAGACTTCCAGCTTGCTTTCAAATGCAAACACTACTTGTTGAAGGGATGAGATTGTATTTCCAATACCTTGCATTTTCACATTGAGCTGGTTCAGATGGCCAGTTATGTCCACGAGATAGTGAAACTGCAGGAGCCAGTCAGTGTTGTCTAGCTCAGGATGCTTGACGCCTTTCATTTCAAGAAAAGTCCGGATTTCACTCAGGCAAGCTGCAAAACGGCTGAGCACCTTCCCCCTTGACAACCAACGCACGTTGCTGTGTAAAAGCAGACCGGGATAATGATTCCCAGCTTCTCCTAACAGAGCTTTAAACTGGTGATCATTTAAAGCCCGGGCAACAATAAAGTTGACCACTCGAATGACCAGAGACATCACCTCGCCAAGCTCCTGGCCACACGTCTGAGCGCAAAGCGCCTCCTGGTGCAGGATGCAATGAAAACTTAGGATGGCTCTCTTTTCATGTTCACGGAGAAGCGCTACAAATCCTTTGTTCTTCCCCAACATACAGGGTGCACCATCAGTACAGACAGAAATAAGTTTATCCATCGGTAGTTTTTTTTCTTTAGCAAACTCCATGAAAGACGTGAATAAATCCTCTCCTCTTGTTATCCCTTTCATTGGCAAAACAGCCAAGCTTTCCTCACGCAGTGTGTCACCTGCAGCATACCTGGCAATGATACTGCACTGAGATAGATGGCAAACGTCTGTTGACTCATCTAACGCGAGAGAAAAGTATGTCCCGGCGTTTATGTCCTTAATTTGTGTTTCCTCGACTTGATTTGCCATCATGATGCTACGATCGTGCACAGTTCTTACTGACAGGGGCATGTCTTTTATTCGTTTGATTATCTTGTCTTTATTTGGGAAGTCATCAAACAGTTCATTGGCCACATCAAGCATGAATGTTTTGGCATACTCGCCATCTGTGAATGACTTTCCATTCCTTACTATTGCCAAAGCCCCCGCAAAGCTAGCGGAATTCCCGTCACCTTGCTTGGTCCACACACGTGGTTGCTGCTGACTCGTCTGCACTCTCCGCTGTAGCTCCTCGCATGCCCTTTTCCTGCTGTCCCCCGCTGGAGATTTCCATGCAAATGAAGCATGGTGCGTATCGAAGTGCCGCTTTATATTTGACCGTTTCATCGATGCAATTTTATCATTGCATATTAGACATACCGCAGATCCTGCTCTCTCCACAAATGCAGATTCCTCTGTGCACGCAGCCTGGAATGCACGGTAATCATCGTCTTTTTTTCTTTTCGCTACCTTTTCTGTTACAAGGGTTGAAGCGGATAAACTAGTTGGCTATCTGATAAAATTGATTTCTTCACCTTTACAATGACCCGGACATGCTCGCGAGCCATTGGTTCCCGACCCGACCCACGGGTTACCCGTGACCCGTGAAATGTATCTTCAAAACTGATTTCTGTTTACTTTAAAATGACACAGTATTAAGAAATATCACAAGTATTTTAAAATCAGTTCCAAACTGATTTTTTTTAAAAAAAATTTTCAACTCAAAATTGTCTGGGAGCCATATGCCGTCACCGGAAGAGCCATATATGGCTCGCGAGCCATAGGTTCCCGACCGCTGGTCTACACCCATCCTTAGAACAGTGGCCACTCTATCAAGGATGAGGATGTGCACATCTGTCACCATTTTACAATGCTGTGATTGCAACCATTCCCAAATCCTCTGTAAATAGTACACATGACCATTGCACACAATTTTCACAGCAATTTGCATATGAAACTAATCGTTGGTTTCGGTCGTTATGCCACTGTATTGTTTATCAGGGTGGGGATACCTGCAGTCAGTTCAGACCGGAGAGGTCACTTAGATGAGTGATGAAATGTTTCTCTCAATAAACACTGTATTTAGATGAACTGATTCAACTTCCTGTGACAAAAACACATTATGAAGAGCCTGCCTACAGATGCACTGGACCACCATTGCTAAACCCTGGAAAAGCGTTCTCCTATTGTGTGGCCTTTGGAAAAAGTTACATCACAGGAGCCTATAGTTTCTTAATGCCAGTCTGGTGATTAAATGTTATTGCTATGTTACTTCAAAAGAGATGAGGTACTTGTCAAATCAAATTTGTTTTGTTTACCCCTAAATCACAATTAATTTATAGAGGGCTTCAAAGTCACAATTACATTCTGTGCAATGTATGGCAGTGTATGTATATCCTGAGATTCTAGATCTGTTTACATTAATGCTAGTAAGTTTTCAGGCAGAAGCCAGATCAGTGATTTAGTACTTGTGCTTAAAGCAACGATTTGGAATACTTATTTCTGCTTAGCTGGCTGAAAGCTACACTGATGCTGATGACTGCACTGCTGGTTGCCCCTCTAGATCCCTTCAAAATAAAAGACTCATCATTGTTGTTGTGTCGGTACCCTCCCAACTGCCACAAAACAACATATCTGTTTTGGGAGTGTTTTTTGTTGTTGTTTTTTTTTTTGTTTTTTTTTTGGGGGGGGGGGGGGTTTCCTGCCATATCTACGTCACTTTTTTTCCCCAAACCAACCCCTGCTGTCATATTCGGCTGTGTTTCTCTGCATGGTGAGGACTTGGCGATAAAATACTGTGCCGTATCAGTTTCCCACTGTACAGATCTTATCAGAAAGTAACTACTGATGCAAGCAACCTTACACATGTTCATGCCTTGGACATACTACATGGGCTGGTCATTGTCTTGAATAGTGATAGCAAGTGTCAGAAAGGCCATTTGTTTGTATGTAAATCTTCAGGAATGCAGTTTTAAAGGATACAATTAATAATAAATGTATTGTAGAAAAACAAAATATAGCAATAGGTTTGTTAACATAATAGAGGTGAGACAAACAACAGCAAAAAGCAATATCACCGTTATTACCTAAGTCACTATAATCCCACGACAGATAGTACATGAAATTAATTATTAATCAAAAGAATTCATAATTTAGTTCCCGTTAGAAAACTATTATTAAACTTAATGTTAAGGGTGCATAATAGCTCCTGGATGTATATTTGAACAAATGTAATAAACACCATTCTTCTCTTAGTGCATAGAGCCAAACGTCGACCATGAAATCGCCCTCCAGAGTCCAGGTTGTGGACCACCCTTTTTTATAATGTCCATTGTTTTTGTCTCAGGAACATCATCTACCAGGGCATGAATCCAGCTCTTATTCACACCAAATGGGGAAAAAAAATTTGTATATAGATATCAAAAACTCATAATGTGAATACATTCTTGTTCATACATAGTCGTAGAGATATGAATTGTTTTCAAACTTGTCAAACATTACATTTGTGTAAATGATGGTGCAGTTGACCACCACCAGTATGCATTTAAAGTGGTGATCTACACTCCTTAATATTCTTTTGTTTTTCTTTTAGACATATAAGAGGGTGACACTGTAGGAAAAGACACAGGACACGAGTCTGGACTCAATCCCAGTCAAACAATAGTGCATGTAATTGCTATAACATGGAATTTCATCCACTGAGCATATCATTGAGTGTTTCCTGAACACGCACTTATTTTTCCTGTCGGAAAAACAGTTAAGTGAGAAACGCCCCACCACTGATATGCCTTCAAGTACGTTACTCCACCTGCACAGCTGCTGATCAGACACAGAGCAGCAAAACTCAGCAGATTTTCATCTCTTTCAACACTGTAATGGAAAACCCTGTTTTATGAGACTTTAAAATCTGCTCCAATGTTAATGTCAAATTTAGACAAAAGGTGTGTTGTCTTGCATGTGCACAGCACATCAACAAATGGCAAAACAAAAGGCTGAAATCAATACTTATTCCCCTTTTGAAAAGTTTGTAGCATGCACAGTTTAATTGACCACGACCATTTGCTGTGCTGAACTTTGCAATGTTTGCCCTTTTTTATACAATGGACTTCAAAAAGGAAGTGTTTATCCTCATAAGAGATTACAAATTTCCTTTAAATGTGTGTCATTTTCTCAGCTGCCCTCCTAGAAAGATATTGGGCATCTTATGAAAATTGGTACTCAACCCCAAATTCCAACAGCCCTGCTTTAACCCTAATTCAGGTTTGTATTTACTCATTTGCCCTCCACATGCCCACACACACACACACACACACACACACACACACACACACACACACACACACACACACACACACACACACTCTGTTAGGTAAATGCTTATATTTCTATTTTACTTTTAACTTATTCATGTATAAAATTGTGTACTGATGGGCAACGTGGCTCAGGAGGTAGAGCGGGACATCTAGTATCAAAAGGTCACTGGTTTGATCCCCGGCTCCTCCAGAGAGCGTGTCGAAGTGTCTTCGAGCAAGACACTGAACCCCTAACTGCTCCTGATGAGCAGGTTGGTGCCTTGCATGGCAGCCTCCATTATCAGTGTATAGATGTGTGTGTGAATGGGTGAATGTGAGGCATAAACTGTAAAGCACTCTGAGTGGTCAGTAGACTAGAAAAGTGCTATATAAATGCAGTCCAATTACAATTTACTGTTTTTGAAGGAAGAAAAGTGTTAGATTAGAAAAATTGATTGCTTGATTGATTCATTGGTTGATTCATTACTTGCATACCACTCAGACAAAACTCCATAAACAAATGGAAGGATCACTCTACAGAGACTGCACTCCTGTCGGTAATAGAATCACTTCGTTTGGCTAAAGCTGCTGGTCAGTCCTCAGCTTTATTGCTGTTAGATCTGTCAGCTGCCTTTGACACAGCTAACTACCAAATCCTCCTGTCCACACTCACTGAGCTTGGTATCTCAGGCTCTGCCCTCTGCTGGTTCAAGTACTACCTCTCAGGGAGATCTTTTAGCGTATCTTGGAGGGGAGAAGTGTCCAAACCGCATAGCTTATCCACAGGGGTACCTCAAGGGTCAGTGCTCGGTCCCCTCCTCTTCTCAATATACACCTCCTCACTTGGTGCAATCATCCACTCCCATGGTTTATCATACCATTGCTATGCTAATGATACCAGCTCTTCCTATCATTCCCGCCAGATTACCTCACAGTCTCAGCACGGATATCGTCATGCCTTGCTGATATCTCTGCATGGATGAAAGAATGCCACCTTCAGCTTAACCTATCTAAGACTGAGCTTCTTGTCATCCCAGCCAGTCCATCCTTACAACAACAGATCAATTTCCAGCTTGGATCAACCCAACTCATGCCTACAAAGTCTGCCTGAAACGTGGGTATCGTGATTGATGACCAACTAACATTTAAGGTTTACATGGCCTTGATTGCTCGGTCGGGTCGATTTGCTCTGTACAACATCAGGAAACTTAGACCCTACCTGTCTGAACATGCAGCACAATTCCTGGTACAGGCTCTTGTTATATCACACATTGACTACTGCAACCCCATACTGGCAGGCTTCCCTGCATGCACTTTCAACCCTCTGCAAATGATCCAAAATACAGCAGCGCATCTGGTCTTCAACCAACCCAAAACAGCACTTGTCACTCCACTGTTCATATCCCTCCACTGGCTCCCAGTTGCTGCCCACATCAAATTCAAAACCTTAATGCTTGCTTACAAAACAGCAAGTAAAATGGCTCCCACCTACCTGAACTCATTCAGGTCTACACTCAGTCCTGCTCACTATGCTCTGTCAATGAAAGGCACTTGGCACCTTCACCATAATGGGGCCCTAAGTCACTAGCCAGACTCTTCTCTTCTGTAGCTCCTGGGTGGTGGAATGAGTTGCAAAACTCCATTCGATCCACTGAGTTCCTCTCCATCTTTAAGACAAAGCTAAAGACCCAGCTCTTTCTTGAACACCTCCACACCTGATGGAATTAAAAAAAAAATGCTTCTATGCACCTTTGCATTTGTGCACCGCCTGTTGACACCTATGTCCTATCAGACTTGAACCATTTTTCTTTACACTTACTTGCATTGTCGCCTCATGACTAGATCCTTGCTTGTGTTGTATTAACTCTCAGATGTATGTCACTTTGGATAAAAACATCTGCTAAATAAAATTGTAAATTGTAAGTTAAATTGTAATTTGATTGATGGAGCCAATAACTTTATTCCACTTTAATTACCCCTAAAAATCTAGGAACACAATATGCTTGGGATATATTTACCACTGCATGTGTGCAAGATGCGGAATGCATTATTCTGCATTATGCATTACAGAATCAGACTAACCATCAAAGAGAGAGATTTGAGGAGGGGGGTGAAGTCCGAGGCAGCACTAGCAGCAGCATCAATACCAATGACGTGCAGAGGTCAGGTAGGAGGGAAAAGTGAAGAAGAAAACAATAAACAAAATACAGACAAAGGAGGATGTAGAAAGGAATTTAAGAAAGATTCATTTCTATAAACTGACCCAGGACCTTGGCGAGATAAGATTAAAGAGACTAAGACATTCAATCAAAAGATAGGAATAAAAGACAGAGGTAAGGTCCAATTGTAATTGTGATATATATATATAATGTTTTTTTCTGAAACCGTCAATGGTGCTGATAGATGTGCTCAACTAATGAGGAGCGGAATATCAAAACAGATGCAGGAAAAGACGTTTTAACACATTGCAGTACAGGCTTGTTTCGTGCGTCGCGCATTCATCAGCTGCTAATGTGATTCAACAAAGAAAGACACGCAGTTTGCATTGCCCAGCGTCACACCCCTAAGTTCGGTTGGACAGCGACCAATCAGATCGGAAAACATTTAAATTATAACAACCAATGGGGTAGGTAGTTACGATGCACAGCAACCAATGGAGGGGTAGAAAACATTACAACCAATGGGGTAAGGGACCGGGGCTTGTTTTGAAAAGCATTTAAGGACCAGGGCACTGTTGAAATAGCGTACATTTAAAATATAACAAGGTAATTTATGTAAATCATATAGTGGGGTGGTGTTGGGGCACAGTTGGAAGGACAGGCAGTTAATATATATTTATATATATATATATATATATATATATATATATATATATAAACTAACAAATGTCATATGTGTATCATCTAATGGGGGGGGGATAATAAAGACGTTTTACTTATAGTTACAAAGCAGATATTTTTTCGGTGTCTACAGCTGGTGGCCAATTCGTTTCTATAATTCAAGGTGGACATATCAGGTCTGCAAATAATAAAATACTTTTCTGCCAAGCACAGGTTACATGTTTTACCTCTAACTGAATATGCACTACTCTTTGCAAGGATTTTCCATGAGACAGAATAACTGATGTTCTTGTCTACCAATGACCAAATATCACGGTTTAAGGCCGTTGCATTTTTTGCATGTTCATTTCTGAAGCTACTCATATGGGCATTAAACTTAATTTTAAAAGGGCCCGCTGTTAATCCCACGTAAGTGTCCACATTGCAGTTGTCTTCTCTTGTCACCGATGCCTGGTAGATGACTCTCTCTATCTGGCATTTTCCTTCAAGAGGAGATGATGCCTTAACATGGCATTTGCAATTGGAGGTGTTTGGTTGCGGTGAGGGGGTCTGTGCCTTGACCATGATGCTTGTGTTGTGGGATGAAATAACCTGCTGAACATTTGGCATGCAGTTGTAGACAACTGCTTCAACAGGAACACAGTCAAAAATTCAACAGGAACACAGTCAAAATTAGCTGCAGCGTGATGCATGGAACAGGCCTGTACTGCTATGTATTAAAACTTTTTTCCTGTATCCGTATATATATATAAAACTAACAATTACAATTAATTGTGATTGTGATATATATATATATTACAATTACAATTAATTGTGATAGTGATATATTGATATGTGTGTGTGTGGCAGTAGTGAATGTGTATGGTTAGTGAGGTCAAACCATGCAACTCTGGAATTATAGTATAGTTTATACATTATATCATTGGCGGTTGGTCACTCAAGGTTGAGTATGACTGTCCTCCCTCTGGGTCCTAAGGTGGGTGTACAGGCTGATCCTTCAGCCGAATAATGGGAGGACGCCTGCATGTGACAGCTTTTTACATGGAGTGGCTGCAACCACCACACGGTCCTTGGTAGGGGGTGGCCAGAGTCCAATGGCATGGGAGAACCAAGACAATTGGAGACCACCCTCTGTTGCAGCCTTCATCTGCCTTCATTGCTGTTGTGACCTGGAGACATCTTCCATCAGTTCTGCTGTTGAGGTCTTTGTTGGATCGCACTTCACCTGGAACCGCCCCCTTGACCTATCCACCTTGGGTGACCCTACCAGGAGCCAAGCTCTGGACAGCATAGCTCTTGGGATCATTGGTACATGCTTCTTCACCACGGCAAGATGGCAATCCAGGAGAAGATACATTATATATTTTATATATATTTATACACACACATATACAATAACACTGATAGAGCTCCCACTAAAGTTGAAGCCAATGTAATTGCGTACTGGTATTTCTTAAAATGTTAGGTGTGTCTGGGATTTCTGCCGGCTTGTCATTATGACTGGATGTGCAGCAACATTAGAGGGACCGCTCAGGTTGGACGGTTTGGAGACAAAGCAAGAGAGGCAAGATTGAGATGGCTTGGACATGTGTGGAGGAGAGATGCTGAGTATATTGGGAGAAGGATGCTGAATATGGAGCTGCCAGGGAAGAGGAGAAGAGGAAGGCCAAAGAGGAGGTTTATGGATGTGGTGAGGGAAGACGTGCAGGTGGCTGGTGTGACAGAGGAAGACGCAGAAGACAGGAAGAAATGGAAACGGATGATCCGCTGTGGCGACCCCTAACGGGAGCAGCCAAAAGTAGTAGTAGTAGTAAAAGAAAAGTGATACAATAAATATTTGTATTTCAGCCTGAGTCATTGGCCTTGGCTCATTTTCTATGAAGACCATAGAAAAGAGTGCACCCCCACCCCACCCCATACCACACACACACACACACACACGTGATATCCAAGTCCACTGGACCCGAGGATAATAAACGTGACAAAATTGTGTACAGTCTTACGCCTTCCTACCTGGGCCTTCTTTCTTTCTCTTTCTCTCTCTCTCTCTCTCTCTCTCTCTCTCTCTCTGTTTTCAAACACTGAGACCCTGTCTGCTCCCACTTCTCCTGCACTCTACCCTCTTTAGTGTGTGAAACCACACACACACACGGTTTCAACATTGTTACGTTTTACACATGAGGACCGCTCTGCAATGTTATTTCAAAACATATGTAAACTACTAATAAAACACGTTAGTCCCTGGCTTATGGGTCTGACCCTCTAGTCGAGCGATTAGTGCTGTCGCCTTGTGGTACAGTACAGTTCGTATCGAATCCCGCACCGGGCAAGAAAATAACCGGTTACCCATACAATGTTTTAAATTAAAATGCACGTTTAGACAGTATGTGCAGTAGAACATAGTGTAACGTGCATGGATAAGTGGACACGTTGGTCCTTGATTAACGGGTCGGACCCTTTAGTCGACCGGTTAACGTTGTCGCTTGCGGAGCGGGAGACACGGGTTCGCGTTTCGGCTGTGGTGACGGTCTTCCGGACTGCCTCCCGAATTCGCTACAATACTATCTAAACCTGCAAGATATAGAATCAAGGTTTGGGGCTTCCTTTAATGCTGCTTGAACCCCTGGAAAGAATCATGGACGTGACACAGAGACTCCGTGGCCACAACATCACATGCAATCGGGCGACAATCTGATATCAACTTTGGAGGGGACAATTACATGAAAAGTTCTCAAGCGCAATTCCTGAGGGGGACATCAAAAGTACTGCTGTACATCAGGGGCGAAATATTGGGGGGGATATATCATGTTTTTCCCAGGATGGGGGGGGGGGTCGTGTCCCCCCTGTTCCTCCCGGGATTTCCGCCTATGTCAATACAATTTTTTACTTCACAGAAGCTGGGATAGGAGCTCCTAAACAGAAGTTGACGATGGTAGCGATGGTAACGTAGCCGAGCCAAATTTCTTATTTCATTCTATTTCTTTATTTTCCCTGAAATCTTTTTTAATTGTTTCGAACTTCCCCGAAATTAGTTCCTACCAGTAAAAAGGTTCCACCCTAGCGGTTTTCAATGTATACCTTTTGTTCCGCGCGGGCGCTGTTTGGGTGTGACACCTCCGAGCTTCGCTTGAGCGCGTTTGACCGGACGGAGTTGGTGAGTTACGTTTCCTAACGCTCTCCATTATCTTACATATTTTCTTCATTATTATTATTTTATTTTTTTTTGCTTAAAGTTATGTTATGGTGATACACACAGTAATGTGAGGTGCTAACGAACTTGTTGGTGTATCCTTCATTGTATAAATGACTTGTAATTTTGATTTAGACCGTATTATTAATGTGTCTGGCAATTTAGTTAGCCTCATGCTAGCGGGGCTGGTCTCGTGAGTTAATAGGCACGCACTGGTTGGATTTTAATGGCGTTTCGTAGGTGATGTGATGTTTTGTGGAGTGTTTCCCTTGAGTTTTGTATTATTTTTTTGTTGTATGGAGCGATGCAGAGGACAAGCTATGTGACTGATGCCCGTTTTTTTTTTCTTGTGGAGGAATGCTGGTATTTTATCCTATCTTATATTTTTGCACTATAAAAGAAAACGGATTGATGTGGGTGAAATAATTTAATGATTTATACTATGACGAATTGTTTTATACTGTTTTCATCGCAATTTATTTAGTTTTACTATATTTTGGATATTGCTTTATGCTGTGCATTCATTATTTCATGCTGTTTTTATATAAACGTTTATTTTTTAGGTTTTTATACTGTAGTCAATATGCATGACATACTATGAGTGAGCACACATGCTTGGAGCTGTATAGAGAGATGCAGAGGGCAAGCCACGTGACTGATGCCCATGTTTTTTTCTCTTTCTTGTTAACAAAATAAACTCCACAGATCTCCAACTCCGATGTGTCTCACTCAACTACACAACACAGCAACATTAAGCAGCTGTTAATCAGTTACAGTAGGAACACTACAAAAAACAAGCCAGCTCTCCCACCTCAGCTGTTGACTAGTTGGAACAGGCCTGTGAATTCATATACATTTGTGTTCACAACGGACATGTCCCTGGTGTCCTACATGTTAAAGAAAAGCAAAAATGTGGTACCCATGACAAGCTGGTGACTGGCTGCAAAAAAAGATCCCTATACTGGCCATTCATGATATTCTTCAACATCTTGGACATCTAGACGTACAGTGCTTTTGTCATCTGGATGGCGCTGAACCCAGAGTGGAACAGAGGGAAGCTCCAGAGACGACTCTTTCTCGTGGAGGTGGGCAAAGCATGGTAAGACCTGAAATCCAGAGGAGACAACATATCCCAATCAGGGGCGATTTAATCCTGTCATAGGCCCCTGGGCTTGACTAATTTACACTTAATCAGATCTTTCAAATAATACACACATCTCCTTCCAACAGTATATGATACACTTCAAAATTTCAGTGCAACAACAAACACTATCAGCTATACATTTCTGCACCACTGCAAACACTACTACTAATACAACAGACCACGCTTGATGCATTGCAGGCAGCATAAACAGTCTTGAGCATACTAATGCCATAATCTAAGGGTAAGTCAGTGTTTAATGCATTAACATTAAACACTGACTTACCCTTAGAAGTGTCTACACCTGGTTTTCTTAGCAGCAAAATCCATGATTATCTCCTTGAAGTCCAGTGCCTGAAGAATGTCACTCTCAATGATATTAACCGCAGATGGCTCATGGCCCTTTCAGAGACAACAAGCCTTCCATTGCTGGTTGGCTGGCTCATTTCTATTGGCCACATGGGTATTTGTCACAGCACATGAGCTCGCCGAGTGG
This sequence comes from Lampris incognitus, assembly GCF_029633865.1. NCBI lineage: Eukaryota > Metazoa > Chordata > Actinopteri > Lampriformes > Lampridae > Lampris > Lampris incognitus. Next base: position 88,541,297 of record NC_079213.1, on the reverse strand, counting down.
CACACTGCGCCCACACTTTACTTAATGCAGCGAAAAGCCCTAATAGCACGGCGCACGCCATTGGAAATAATGGGTTTCAGAGTCACATTTTTTTTTTTTACATTTTATTTTGCTTCCCTCTTTTTCTCCCCAATTTTACATGGCCAATCACCCCGCTCTCTGAGCCATTCTGGTCACTGCTCCACCCTGTCTGCTGATCCGGGGAGGGCTGCAGACTACCACTTGGCTCCTCAGATACACGTGGAGTCGCCAGCCACTTCTTTTCACCTGACAGTGAGGGAGTTTCACCAGGGGGATGTAGCACGTGGAAGTTCCCCCTACCAAACAGGCGCCCTGACCAACCAGAGGAGGTGCTAGTGCAGCGACCAGGACACATACCCACACCCGGCTACCCACCTGCAGACTCTGCCACTTGTGTCTGTAGGGATGCCCGACCAAGCCAGATGTAACACAGGGATTCGAACTGCCAATCCCTGTGTTGATAGGCAACGGAATAGACCACTATGCTACCCGGGCGCCCATTGCATTATATTATTAATAGACATCCACAGGCCTTTTGAAATTCAGGGCCCCTGGGCTTCAGACCAGGAAAGCCCCTGCATTAAATTGCCACTGATCCCAAGGACCCCAATTTCTGCAGCCATCATGAGAAGGATTCAGGAGAAGGATGCTGATGCCCCAACCACCAGAACCACCAACTCCAGTACCTGAAGTAAGTGTGAGTTATGTTGTCGCGTGTGTGTGTGTCTGACTCTCCTACCTTGGCCTGCTGTAACTCCATATGTGAGTGAGTGAGTGAGGGAGTGAGAGCGAGAAAGAAAGAAACTAGTGTTAGTAAAATTCCTGATCTAATTGTTTTCATCATTCTAGGTTGCAGCTGGTAGCTGCAAGAAGTGATGAGATGTATGTGGTCCCAAGAATTACAAGAAGACATAGTACACATGCATCAAGTGCAAGAAATACATCAGCAACACACAAATGTTAAAATTGTGTCCTGCTGCCATAGCTAGCAAGCTTTGTTTTATTTAATTTCTTACTTTACTTTTACGGGCGGCACGGTGACGGAGTGTTTAGCGCGGTCGCCTCACAGCAAGAAGGTCCTGGGTTCGAGCCCCGGGGTAGTCCAAACTTGGTGAGTCATCCCGGGTTGTCCTCTGTGTGGAGTTTGCATGTTCTCCCTGTGCCTGCGTGGGTTTCCTCCGGGGGCTCCGGTTTCTTCCTACAGTCCAACGACATTTAGGTCAGGTGAATTGGCCGTACTAAATTGTGTGTGTGTGTGTGTGTTTTGGCCTGTCAAGGGTGTCTCCCCGCCTGCCGCCCAATGACTGCTGGAATAAGCTCCAGCATCCCCGCAACCCTGAGAGCAGGATAAGCGGTTAAGATAATGGATGGAATGATGCAATGTGTAACCAGGATGAATTTTTGTTCAATGGGGCTTATATATACACTACCGTTCAAAAGTTTGGGATCACCCAAACAATTTTGTGTTTTCCATGAAAAGTCACACTTATTCACCACCATATGTTGTGAAATGAATAGAAAATAGAGTCAAGACATTGACAAGGTTAGAAATAATGATTTGTATTTGAAATAAGATTTTTTTTACATCAAACTTTGCTTTCGTCAAAGAATCCTCCATTTGCAGCAATTACAGCATTGCAGACCTTTGGCATTCTAGCTGTTAATTTGTTGAGGTAATCTGGAGAAATTGCACCCCACGCTTCCAGAAGCAGCTCCCACAAGTTGGATTGGTTGGATGGGCACTTCTTTGAGCAGATTGAGTTTCTGGAGCATCACATTTGTGGGGTCAATTAAACGCTCAAAATGGCCAGAAAAAGAGAACTTTCATCTGAAACTCGACAGTCTATTCTTGTTCTTAGAAATGAAGGCTATTCCATGCGAGAAATTGCTAAGAAATTGAAGATTTCCTACACCGGTGTGTACTACTCCCTTCAGAGGACAGCACAAACAGGCTCTAACCAGAGTAGAAAAAGAAGTGGGAGGCCGCGTTGCACAACTGAGCAAGAAGATAAGTACATTAGAGTCTCTAGTTTGAGAAACAGACGCCTCACAGGTCCCCAACTGGCATCTTCATTAAATAGTACCTGTTAGAGCCTGTTTGTGCTGTCCTCTGAAGGGAGTAGTACACACCGGTGTAGGAAATCTTCAATTTCTTAGCAATTTCTCGCATGGAATAGCCTTCATTTCTAAGAACAAGAATAGACTGTCGAGTTTCAGATGAAAGTTCTCTCTTTCTGGCCATTTTGAGCGTTTAATTGACCCCACAAATGTGATGCTCCAGAAACTCAATCTGCTCAAAGAAGTGCCCATCCAACCAATCCAACTTGTGGGAGCTGCTTCTGGAAGCGTGGGGTGCAATTTCTCCAGATTACCTCAACAAATTAACAGCTAGAATGCCAAAGGTCTGCAATGCTGTAATTGCTGCAAATGGAGGATTCTTTGACGAAAGCAAAGTTTGATGTAAAAAAAATCTTATTTCAAATACAAATCATTATTTCTAACCTTGTCAATGTCTTGACTCTATTTTCTATTCATTTCATAACATATGGTGGTGAATAAGTGTGACTTTTCATGGAAAACACAAAATTGTTTGGGTGATCCCAAACTTTTGAACGGTAGTGTAATTTCCAAAAAAATGCATGTAAAATTTGTCTTTCCAGTTTGTTCAGTTGAAAGCAATACACACCAACAGTGATGAAAACCTTGTTTCATTTATATTTGTTAAATATAAACGTTATACACTTCACACGTCTCGATTACATTTGATTTTTATACAAAAATCACATTTTATCCCCAAAAACAAATGGAACTTTTATTGATAAATGTGATTTAGTAGCGGTAAATGGCAATTGTTAATGATATATGCTGTCTAAATTACTTGTAATGGAGATAAAGTCATCATCTGTATTTACATAATTTGTTATGGCTGTATCGACTTAAAATGCCCCAAAATGTTCGTGGGTCTACCAGACTCGTGAACATTGGGTGAATAAAAAAAAATAAAAAAAACACAAACACCATACAAGAGTTAATAACAGATTAAAACGCTGAGTGAAACAGAAGCCGTACTTACTCAAAATGATGAATAACAATGTTCACCGCTTGACAGATGTACACATGATAAAAGTAATTACTTATATTTACAAGCCCCCAAGAGGAGGGAAAACACCAAAAGCCTATTAGTGGAGCACGCTGGTGACATGAAACACATGGTAGGCACAGACCGTTTGGTTTGGCGTTTCCACCGAGTTGTAGGAGCCCACATGTGTGCTAACTCAAGCAGACAAGTACTGTACGCGTTCGCACACATATATGTGCAGTGTTCAATGTGTGTGCCAATAGATACCTTGTATTAGCATATTTTAACAAATTGTTATTGTCTGTTCTTGTTGGGTGTTTTACCCGCTCCCCAGACGCCTTAAATTTGAGAGGGATGCGTGTGTGAATGTGTGCATATGTGTGTGGGTGTGTACTTGTGTACATCCCATTATGTGACTGCAGTGAGACATTTCTGTTGTGCACATCCTTCCTTGGTTGTTTGTGCCATTGATCATTTAGCTGCCTGTGTGTGCTTTTATACATTGCTCTTTTATTCTACACACACACACACACACACACACACACTATGGCAGTTGAAGGAGGCCTTGGCAGGGGGACATTAGCCACCTGTGGGCTAGCAAAGCACTGTGTAAATACTCAGGGGAGAGAGGGGATGAGCCATGGCGCCCTGTCACCCCTAATCTAGGGAGACACCTAATCTCCACAATCCCCCACAGAGCCTCCATCACTCCCAGATGGTGGGGGACTAGTTTGCTACCTGAAAGAACATGACAAGAAGATCTCTGAGGAGAATTCAAGGATATAGGCTGGACCATGGAGGGCAATACATCCAGATTCATATTAGCACTGCTGACTAGGATCTCATTTAGATGGTGTGATACTTGAAGAGAAACTATACAAGAAGACACTTGGGTTCATGCTTAAATATTAGAATAAACAGCATTTGCTATTGACCCAAACATTAAACCATTCTAAATTGAGAACATTGCATACACATACTTTATCCTAATTGCATTGAGGACAGTGGCAAGTAATTTAGGAACGTGACATCAGGTTCATATCCTTTAGTTTTTTTTGTTTTTTTCCCAAGAAGTCAATGAGTGGGATGAGACGGCAATATCACTAGTAATTCTATATTTGCCTTTATTTCTGCAGCCTGCATGAGGGCTATACCATATGTTACCCTTGCCCACTTGATCATAAATGCTTTCTCAGGCCTCCCCTGGCGGGACTACTGAAGGCCTTGTATTTCTGGGAGTGTGGGTTGCAGTCGGAAGGTTTGTTGGTAGACAATGAATAACAATAATAAAAAAAATCCTCTAACTCTAATCCTTGTATAACTGAGCCTCCAACGCTAATAATAAGATACGGCCCGCCAGAGCTGACTTTAATAATTAAATCGGCCGCTACTAAAGGACTTGAAAATGCACCCGTCTGGTTGCAGAAGCCACTGAAATGACTACCCAGAAGTGAGGGTGTGAAGAGCTCTGTGTTTTTTGCTGCAACAAGCACTTTCTCGAGTAACTCGCCGCGAGACTAGACCTCTACCTCAATCCACTAACTCATACACCAATCACTGCTAATAGCACCGCTGCATATCAAATAGCACTCAAGAGGTGACTGGGGGTAAAAGAAAAAACAACCCAATTTCCATTTTTCAAGTATCATTCTGGCAGGTGGAGTACTAATGAACAATTGGATCACCCATTAATCGGGATCTCATTTGCACATGGCCGCCGTCAATGAGAGGCACTTCAGTTTGTGGGGCTCCATCAGAGGGGCTAATGGAGACAATGGCACAAATCAGTCCAAAGCAAACAGCTCTCCTCCAGTGTAAATTCACTAGCAGCCAATCAGTCAGGTAATGGTTGCCAATTGAGTGCTTGGCTTAAATAAATGTCTCATTGTGAATCAATGGCACAAAAACAGCTCCACGTGCAAAACTTGATGGGTACAAGGGGACTTATGGTGCCTCATGATCCACTCAACCAAAATAATTGCAGAGCTTTGGACTGCCATGCTGGCAGTTTATTGCTAGATAGGGATGATTTATGAATAGGGCAGGCATGTTAAAGAGTGGAAGATGGAGAGGAAGCGTGGTGAGCATGCTTTGACTCTCATAATTATTTAATATGGCTGTGTGATGCTGTTGCAGTTGAGAGTGTAATATCTTCCTTAGGGATGATATCCATACCACTTAAGGAAAGGATATGGCACAAAATAGGACAAGGGGAGGAACAGTTTTCCACAGAAGTTAAGTGAAGATGAATATTGTTAACATATATTTTAAAATACCTTATTACAGAAAAATAAGCCTATCTCATTAAAAAGTACCCTTTGTAATGTTTCAAACTTGAGCTCAAATTTCATTTATTGGGTTCAAGGAAAGGCGACCCATTACGTTCCTTTTGTTTCACATAATCCACCAATGCCTTGACACCACCAGCCCCGACCGCAGCCCACCCCTCATGGGACATTACGTTGACAATTAGATTGAACAATGTCTATTCTCTGCCTAGTTATGTAGGCCACCTTTCAAGCATCTTTATGGATTGAGATGGAGGAGAGGATTACAAGGTTGGCTGACAATGGCTGCCACAAAGCGGGAGGCACACACCTTGGTGTCTTGTTGCTGCACACAAAGGCAGAGCATGGAGACCCGGTGGCCCTGCAGTGACCTTCTTAAGCAACCCCTACTCAGGAGTCAGATGACAAGTAGCAAAACACATAGACTTTCAGGATACAGACCTAAATGCTTAATTTCAGTCTTTGGCTCAGATCCATTTTTTGGTCTATTTTTGGTCTATTTTTTATGTTTTTTTTTTTTTTTTTTTTTTTTTTTTAGTTTATCATATCACCATTTATCTTTACCATTTAAATTGATCATGTTTTATCATATCTCCGTGTTACCCAAACCACATTTGGGCAGCACGGTGGTGCAGTGGTTAACACTGTTGCCTCACAGCAAGAAGGTCCAGGGTTCGAACCCCGTGGTTGTCCACCCTTGGGGATCATCCCAGGTGGTCCTCTGTGTGAAGTTTGCATGTTCTCTCTGTGTCTGTGGTGGATTTTCTCCGGGTGCTCCGGTTTCCCCCACCATCAAAAAGACATGCATGCTAGAGTTAATAGTCCTGTCTGTACACCTGACCGAGGCATGGAAAGAAGAACTGGAATTGGTCCCCGGGTGCTGCACGGCGGCTGCCCACTGCTCCTAGCTACACAGCTAGGATGGGTTAAATGCAGAGCGTAATTTCCCCACAGGGATTAATATAGTATACCAACAAAAAAAAAATCTGATATCAGTGCCAACAGGCATCCATTCTGAAATGACTCACAGGTGAATATGACCAATGGTTGCTGCTTTTCAACAAGCAAAGGTTTTTCAAAAACTTCTTCCTGACACAACTATTGTGTGAACAATGCCTAACTATTGGTTGTGTCAGGAAGGGCATTCAACATTACATTTTGCCAAATCATTATGCGTATTGACAAGACCATACCGGATTGGTTGAGGCCTGAGTTAACAACAACCGCCACTGGTGTTGTGCCCTCACATGGTACCGATGGAAAGTATAAAATCCGTGGTGGCGACCCCTGAGAAAAAGGGAACAAGCCGAAAGAAGAAGTAAAAGAAGTCTATTGCAAATTTGGCCAATGGTTTAAGCTGAATTTTGCTTTCTTTCCACTGATTTCCATCAGTGTCATTTTTCCACATCTAACCTCTGCCATAACCACCCTCCCACTGGTCATTTAATCTCAGTCAACCGTAGTTTTGCTGTGATTGGTCAGTAAAGGACAAGTGGTATTTCCAGTATAAGTGAACCAATGTTTGGCTGATGTGTGCCATGAAGAGTGACATTGAATTGTGGCTTTGCCATACAGACTCAAGTTGCATGGTCACATATTTGATAAGTACCTAAAGTAGGACCACATTTGAAAGTGGCCTGAATCGGAATTCAAAAAATGCTTTTCCATGTGTTCATGGTTTGTGTTCACCATTCTCTAGAAAAATTCCAGTCTGTGTCACGTTTCGGGAAAAAAGTTGGAATTCGGTCAGATTTGAGGTGTAGTCTAAATGGAGCCATACTTGCTGGTGATGTATGACTGTAACACAGAAATTACTGGAAGCTGTACACATCAGCGGTCTGTGGCAAACTGGTTTAGTTTTACCATAGAGATTCAATGAAAAAAATAGTATCTCCCTTTCTGCCACTTTAATTTCCTTTGGCAAAGAATAGATGGCTCCAGTCTAATCTTAATTGTGTTTTATGGAAATTATTTCCATGTGTGAACAATGCCTAATATCCTGAAATTTATCATGTTCAACACAACTGCCAGTGGGATGTTCAGCCAGAGGATCTTTTTTCCCTTCAACACATCTGTCTGATTCCCTTGTGCCAAACCAAACCTCATCTCCGTAACAACATTATCAAACACACCATAGTAGCCACTGGTGGACTGAGTGACCATCCAGTGCTGTTGCTATTAGATTGGAACACGTGGCTTGGACCATTGTGCTCCTGAAATCTCTATCTTGGTTAACCCGAGGCTGTCAGGCACAATGGATTTCAAATGCAACGGGGCCTCACTGATGGCAAAGGAAATCATTCACACGGTGACATTTGAATTTGATTCTCCTGAGAAAGATAATGAAAACAAACACAGCGGTGCTAATTATAGTGGAGTCAAATAAAGGCTAATTAAGCTTTACAAATGAGAAGGGTTATCAACATAATCGTGCAACAGCTACTGTGCACCACAAGGGTTCTTGCCTCATACAGTGAAGCGTACATTTTTTGCTGGTGCCGTGATGTAAACACTTGGCAGGGAGTTGGCTCTAATGAATTGACACAGAGGACTGCTCACTGTGTAGCCCACGATGATTAAAGGCCATAGTGTAGACTATTGCAGGTATAGTGGTGGTTACTTGATTTTACAAATTAGGATCGCTATTTTAGTTGATAATCTTGCCATGTATAATGTTTATTCAGTGAATCTATTAGTTCCTCTGTATTGTTCTTGTGAAGCAGTTTTGTGCTTACAGGTGAACTATTTGATTTTCATCCCAAGGCATCATGCCATGTCTTGGCACTTTTGCCAAAGCATCATGCATGACAATAGGGTACCCTACATGGTATGGCTCAGGAGGTAGACAAAGTTGTCTAGTAATTGAAAGGTTGCTGGTACGATCCCCGGCTCCTCCAGAGAGTGCTGAAGTGTCTTTGAGCAAGACACTGAATCCCTAACTGTTCCTGATGAGCAGGTTGGTGCTTTGCATGGCAGCCTCCTCCATCAGTGTATGAATGTTTGTGTGAATGGGTGGATGTGAGGCATACACTGTAAAGCACTCTGAGTGGTCGGTAGACTAGAAAAGCACTATATAAATGCAGTTCATTTACCATTTACCCTTCAGTGGCAGGTAGCCACTAATTTAACCACTAACACACTTTAATCCAAACCTTAACCACTACCCAACCTTAACTCACATCTTAATCTGTATGTCTTTGATAGTCATATATCAGGGCGGAAGTTTAATATCGGTCTATAGTAATAATAATAATGATAATAATAATACCTTTATTGTTATAGCAACAAGTTACAAATCATTCTACAAACAATTGAAAAGACAATAAGCGAACAGTTAATAAAATATTAAGATAAAACACAACAAACAACAAAAGATAATATAACAAACAGTAAAATCAAAATGAATCACATTTATGGATCACATGCAAAGTGTACAGATGCTAAAGGTTTCCTTGTGCTTCATATATTGATGCTTTGCCATAGCGTCGTTAAGTGACGCCATGGGACGAGAACACATTGAGTATCGCTACAGTGTCTTAATGCATGCTCAATAATCCAGGTAAGGAAATCACACTTGAATCAGTTCATCTGGACACAACGTTTATTGAGAGAAACATTTCATCACTCATCTAAGGGCCCAGACACACCAAACTGACTAGCAGTTACGAAGGCCGACTGTTGTGTCACCTCACATCACCTGCCGTCTGGGCCAAACAGTTGCACTTGAACACACCAAAAAGACTACAGCCAACTAGCATGTACACTACCGTTCAAAAGTTTGGGATCACCCAAACAATTTTGTGTTTTCCATGAAAAGTCACACTTATTCACCACCATATGTTGTGAAATGAATAGAAAATAGAGTCAAGACATTGACAAGGTTAGAAATAATGATTTGTATTTGAAATAAGATTTTTTTTACATCAAACTTTGCTTTCGTCAAAGAATCCTCCATTTGCAGCAATTACAGCATTGCAGACCTTTGGCATTCTAGCTGTTAATTTGTTGAGGTAATCTGGAGAAATTGCACCCCACGCTTCCAGAAGCAGCTCCCACAAGTTGGATTGGTTGGATGGGCACTTCTTTGAGCAGATTGAGTTTCTGGAGCATCACATTTGTGGGGTCAATTAAACGCTCAAAATGGCCAGAAAAAGAGAACTTTCATCTGAAACTCGACAGTCTATTCTTGTTCTTAGAAATGAAGGCTATTCCATGCGAGAAATTGCTAAGAAATTGAAGATTTCCTACACCGGTGTGTACTACTCCCTTCAGAGGACAGCACAAACAGGCTCTAACCAGAGTAGAAAAAGAAGTGGGAGGCCGCGTTGCACAACTGAGCAAGAAGATAAGTACATTAGAGTCTCTAGTTTGAGAAACAGACGCCTCACAGGTCCCCAACTGGCATCTTCATTAAATAGTACCTGTTAGAGCCTGTTTGTGCTGTCCTCTGAAGGGAGGAGTGCTGGTTTGAACGGGGAGTCAATGAGGCCATCATGTGAAGAGGGAATGACCATCCCTGAACCGAGTGGGGGGGTGCTAAGAGTACATCTGTCGCCATCTTACAATGCTGTGATCGCAAACATTCCCAAATCCTCTGTGAATAGTACACATGGCCATTGAAACTCTAGTTAATGGTCACGCCCATATTTGCAAATGAAACTGATCGTTGGTTTTGGTCGTTATGCCACTGTATTGTTTATAAGGTTGGGGATACCTGCAGTCAGTTGAGACTGAAGAGGTCACTTAGGTGAGGGATGAAACGTTTCTGTCAATATGCATTATGTCCAGATAACTGATTCAACTTTCTGTGATATCACTACAGTATTTTCAAAGAACGTCCAACTTGCTGTTCCCCATGTATCTCAGAAGCTCTACTCCCACATTATTATTATTATTATTATTATTATTATTATTATTATTATTATTATACTAAAGTTTTATTGCCTCCGTTAGCTTTGGTCTCTATAACCAGTTTACTCTCGTCTTTGTCCTCATGACTTTTTTCTCTCCTTTGTTCTCCTTGTGTGTGATTTTTTTCTTTTAACCTTCCTTGAAGTTTCTTTGTCTCACCTGGGCTGTTCATATTTATCACACTGGCTTTCTCTGAATCGTTTCTATGCTCAGCTATCCTAAAAAACCCTAGCACTTCTTAAAATTCATGCTGCTTCAATGCCAAGAAAACAAATCAGTGACTGCATTAAAAAAAACAATGAATAAAGCAGTAAGTTAAATAAGAATGAATCAGTGCCAACAAATATAAAGTGATAATGAAAGCTTAGGGGAAATATAATGAAATAATTATGAAGCAAACAGGGTAGCTGTATCCCAGTGCGCTGGGTGGATATCTCATCATATTCCCCATGTGAGGATTTAAGCAACATCAATGCCTGATGTGAACAGTCTAGATTTTCCACTCGACTATCCCTCCTTGCTCTACTCTGCAGCGAATACTTGAATGAGGTCCCAGTGTTAGTCATGTGTCACTTCAAACTGATGCCCAGTGATATGCAAAATGCCACTGATCTACCCTGGAGACAAAGGAAGAGACAAAGGAAATGTCAAACTGTGTACCCCTGATTTGGAATCGGGGGGGCATGTTGGTGGGTCCTGTGGGAGAATGGGGGGGGTATGCTAAATGCGCATGCATATGTATTGCAAGCACTCAAGTGTGTGCCTTCCTGTGTGTGGAGGTGCATGTCAGTTCATGTCAGCGTATGTGTATGTTTTTTTTGTTGTTATGTGGGCCTTGTGTGTACACAACTGTAAGCTTAGGTGATGAGATCTACCTTGATACTACCCTGCCCTGCACCCTGCCCCACCTCAAACCCTATGCTTCTCAAAGCCATTCAAGTTATCTGGGCTTGATTCTTAATGCATAAGGGGTTGTGGTGTGGGTAGGGGGGGGGGGTGGGTTGCTGATACTGTGGGGCCCTAAGCCGTTTAATGACTATGGGCACCGGGAGCTCCACAGATGGCTAATCTAACCATTGTCTTCCAAAACCAGCCCCTCAGAGCAAACATCCATCCCGCTGGCCCCCCATTCATTATGCTACTGTTTACCCCTATTCTAGCCAATTCTAATCCTGTTTAGCAACACTCTCAAAACCCTGAATAGCCCTCCTACTCCCCTTTCTCCAATTTTTAAAAAATTTTTAATTTTTATTTTTTTCAATGACAGGACAGGGACGGGCAAAGACGTGCCAATATTAGTTGAAAAAGGGCCAGTTATCTGGATGGAGAGATAGGGGCAACGGAGGGAGGCTGGACATGTTCAGGGGGGTTATTTTGTTGACTTTTTGTAATTTCTTTGTTTTTGTCACCCTATTCAAGGTGAGTTCATGCTCCAGCTAATTAACAATTATGCTTTGCGGTTGTGGTGTTCACTAATATGTGAGGATGATGGATCTGGTGCTGACAACTTCAGCCTCCTGTCGTGGCTCTCGGATGGGCTCCTTCTCTTGCTCCTCACATCGTCTGTCACTCTAAGCCCCCCATGTCAATCTGGGCCCCAGTCTGGCTGACTGATGCTCCCGAGAATTCGCCTCCCTGGGTGGGGGAAGGGGACCACGTCTGTAACTTCTGCACCTTTGCCCTCAAACTCGAAAGCTGCATTGAAACCTATAGACCCTTGCTCTGCTCGCGCACACACAAACATACAAAAATATACACACAAACACGGTCTGTCGCTAACCTCTGCTGCCAGCAAATGCCACGCAGCAGCCTAGGGAGGATCAGTCAATTGGGACCTGTGTTTCTTTTATGTTACCAACTCGGCTCGTCTGTTCCCTTTTGTCTGCGTACATATCAAAGCATTTTGCTGTTCTTTCACGCTGCCTGCTAATATGACGCGTCGCCATTTATACTGATTTGAATAACTGGATAAGGGCACAAAGGCCCACACATAACAGAGAATGTCTTGAAACTCTTTCATCGCCTGCTGAAAAGGACATTGTTGCCATCCGAACTCGCTGTCGAGCTCCAGAAGCCTTCCAACAGTGGGGAAAGATTACGGGCGAGAAAAGAATCCACTTACCATGTTTTGTTTTGTATTTCTATCTTTTCTTCTCCTCCTATTTGTGCAGCAGCGGGCGTTTGAATAGAAGGAATTAAAGGCAAATGAGATTGCCGTCTATCTGCTGTGCTCAGGTATCGGCACGCCACGACTTCAAAGGCCTCCAGAGAGCTTTGAAGTGGAGCTTGGAGAGACACCTGTTTTATTTTCTTCTTCGTGCTCTGTTGTAATTATTGTTCGCCACACTGACACTTAACACCACACCGAATTACAGGCTTTGACTCCGTGAACTTGACAATCGGTCCAGGCAACAGAATATTTATTTCCAATAACAAGGTATTGGACAACAGGAAGCGTATGTATGATACCTTTCTAGGAGGACCCATCATAAACACACCCAAGCTGCAGGTCACCACAGATGTTCACGCTCGGATACCAAGTGAAGCTGGGAGCTGACGAGACATTTTTGGATAAAAAGGCACAGACGCTGTTGTCTCTCATGAATACACCTACTAAGATTAACAAACAGTGTCGGATTGAAAGAAACGCCATCAAATCGCTGATGTTTGTCTTTCTGAATGGGTCCTTGTACCCATGGTCATGATCTGTGTACACGGCCTCATACCACTGAGCTTTCTCCGACTCTTTCGTATTCAAGAGGTCCTCAGGGGAACTCGTCTCTAGAGGGCTCTCTCGCACGAAGACGGCAAAAGCAATAAAATAAGACACATCACAGTGAACACACCTTCCTTGTGAAGGTGAAAATAAAATGGTATTATGTACTTGACCTTGGGCCCAGCAACCCATCCACTCTAACTCCCACTTCAGCTGTGGAGTGTGAAGTCACTTCTTACCTTATTTCTTTGCCATTCTCGTTTGGTGGAAAACTTTATCCAATGCTCCCTCCTTACACTGATGTGAATCTATGCTATGTGTCTAGTATGGTGCTGAGAAATCCTTCAATAACCCCACCACCACCACACACAAAGGAGTCAAAGCCTCTTCCATGCCATGGTTTTATGCACGCTTCAATAATCTAGGTAAGGAAATCACAGAAAGTTGAAGCAGTTCAACCGGATGAACTGATTCAACTGTCTGTTGTGCACTTCCATGCCGCTTGCTGTTTCAACCTAACCCTGGCCCACGGTTCGAATCCCACCTGTATATTGCATGTCATCCCTGATCTATCTACCCTATTTTCCCTACTGCTGTTCACTGCCCTATCAAATTAAGCAAAAACTTCCCCATAAACATTTTGAATAAATAACGAAGAGTGAATGCAGCAAGGCTATCCAATGGGGTTTCCACGCTGAGCCAAGAGCACTCGGTGGTATGAGCAGAGGAGCAGAGCTCTACCACTGATGAGCCAGCACAAAAAGGCCAGCCTCCTTACTGAATCATTCCTCTAGCAAACGTCCTTCATGATCAGCTTTTATGCACCACACACAGCCCACTCGCCCAGACCTCAGGCTCTGCAGGCTGCGAGCAGGGTCAACGTAATTGAAATCATTAATCGTGTTTTATCCTACTTTGGGGCAAAGTAAGTCTGAACTGAGAGGAGGTAGGTGCTGCATCTGGCTATCACATCGACCTTTTAGAAGAGCAGATGAAACAATATTGAGTTGCAAAAGAGTATTGAGTTTCATAAGGTGGAACAGTGATGGATCCACAGTTATTATGCTGTCATTATAATGTCATTGATTTATCATATTGCATTAATCTCACACTGCATTGATTTTTCATATAAAGTTAGAGACAGTAAAACATAAAGAGACACATGCAGCAGCATTAACACACACACCCTGATGACTTTACCTATAAGTAATTCTGTAAAACCAATTGTAAAGTATTTAATAAGCTATAATTGTGATCTCCTACAAGGGTTCATCTCCACTATCCGTTTAAAATAAACAGTTTATTACCATAATCTATTTACATTTGACCTTTGTGTCACTTCCCAGATGCCATGGTAGTGACTTCTATAGCATGTGTGTCCGAGCCAGACGGCGACAAAGGTCAAAGGTTGCTGTCTGCTCGCTCCATGTCGACCCTGTTAGCACGTCTGGAAAACACGGTGCCCTGTGGAGCAGGGGCACAGCCCAGAAGCCCATACCACAATGGGCTCTGAATTTATGCCCCAGGCATGTTGACCCTGATGCCACGCTCCTAGTTTGTCTGTGACCTCTAGATGTTTCCCCCCACTGGTTCAGACAGGCCAAACATTTCAGACATAACCCCTCCCCGATCACACCAGCCTTTGCTTTGACAGGATCCATGCTAGTATGACAATAAAACAAAATGTTGATATCACTTACCTCCGATTTTTTTTTGTGCTATTAATCCTTTTGCTGGATTGACAGACACATTATATGATTGATGGGCTTTTTAAAAAAAAATTATTCCCCCCCTTTCTCCGCAGTTGTATCCAGCCAATTACCCCACTCCTCCAAGCCGTCCCGGTCGCTGCTCTCCACCCCCTCTGCTGATTCGGGGAGGGCTGCAGACTACCACATGCCTCCTCCGATACATGTGGAGTCACCAGCCGCTTCTTCTCGCCTGACAGTGTGGAGTTTCGCCAGGGGGATGTAGCACATGGGAGGGTCACGTTATTCCCCCCCAGTCCCCCCCCCCCCGAACAGGCACCCCGACCGACCAGAGGAGGTGCTAGTGCAGCAACCAGGACACATACCCACATCCGGCTTCCCACCAACAGACACAGCCAATTGTGTCTGTAGGGACACCCGACCAAGCCGGAAGCAACACGGGGATTCGAACCAGCATTCCCCGTGTTGGTAGGCAACGGAATAGACTGCTATGATACCCAGACTCCCCATTGATGGGCATTTCTACTGATTTTAGAGGAAATCTCCTAAACTCAGCTCAATGAATGGTCTTAAACCAAAGCTAAAAAGTCCCTATGAAATAAGAGTTAATTGGATCCTTTGTATGATTTTTATAACCAAGATTCATCCTCCTCAGTCACTTATTAGCTAGTTGATTGCAAGTATTTGACAGGAACTACTGATGAAGGACTGTATTATTTAACACAGCAACATAATTAAGCATTACTCGTCAGTAGTAAAACTTAGTCGATGGCCATCAAGTGTTTTCGGACAAGTACGTTTACCATTGCTCCAAAACTTGATGACCTGACCTCATGCAAACTTTCACTTTCTGATCTTAAATGAATACAAATGACCACAAAAAAATGGATTAAAAAAAAAGACTGCAATTTTTCGCAAGGTTAATTTTTTTTTGTGCATACCAATGTCACACCTTATTAGACTCTAATGAATTTTCTATGAAGTGATCCACATAGCCTTTCGTACCAACAGCAATTAGGTGACTAAACCCTCTCCAGAGAGGTCCCCGAACCCATTCTGTGGCGCGATTGAAAGCTATTCATCACAGTTGGCACCACCCTCAGTGCTGCGTACAGCGCACCACGCTCAGCATTCCATCGTGTTTCAGTCGTTTGCAATAACGTTCCTCCATAGTGCAGAAGAGAGCAATGGCCTGTGCCTTTATTTGCCATGCATGGCGAGCAAAAGGCCTTTCAGTTTTCATGTGGTAAACACCTGACACAGAGGAAATAAACATAAACCACCTAAATGATTGCCCTGTGGACACCTGAACTGCGGGAAAAGGTGTTTAAGGTACCTTATGTACACACTGAATCATATCTTCGGGGGAATGTAACAGCTTCTGAATGCATAGGCTAATGTGGTGTCTGAGAAATAATTCACAATAAAGCATGTCTTTGGGTTATTAATTCAGAATATGTTAGGTAAATATATAATACAGTACAACTAGGTCTGCTTAGAAAAAAAGAAATTTCTGTTTTGCAACAACATAAGAGAACCAGAAAATTGCCGGGAAATGTCATATTGGAAAAAATATGGTTTATATCTGCATATAAATCACACGCGAGTAAGAAAATAGTGAAAGAAAATTACTCTGGGATCATTCAGGTGTGCATGATGACACATAAAATGAGTCAAAATGTGTGGCGGGAAGGAGGAGATGTTCAGCACACTTCTGCCGATGTGTGCAGCAAGCTTCCTATAGGCTATCCTGATAGCATGCATGCTTAATTTCCTCAGTCATGCATTTGTGTCTGCAGGGGAATTGATGGCGAAGAAAGAGGCAGAAGGGTAGGAGTGGAGGAAAAAAGATGGAGAGAGAGAGAGATGGAAGCAAGAGAGATTGAGAGAGAAAGAGATGGAAGTGAGAGAGATGGGGGGTGCACGCATGGGGATGAAAAATACAGCACAGCTTGACAGCAGACCGTCATGAATTCTCGCTAAAGTGGAACTCCATTTTAGCAAACATGACCGTTCTCCGACCTCCAGAGCAGGAGGCAGATGGTAGGGTGGATTAGAAACAAAATGGGGTGGATGGGTAGGGTGAGGGATGGCAAAGGCATGGCAGATCATAGAGGAGGAGAAAAAACGAGAGGAAAGGAGAGGAGAGGAAAGCATTTGTTGGCCGTTTCAGAGCTTCGTCATTTTCATTTGTTTTGCCGTTGATAGTTTATGTGCCACAACATCATATTAGCACAATGGCCACTAGTCCTCAGCGTCAAACCGGTCGATTTGATTCCCTTTCTACACTTTTACTACCTACCCAGAGAGAAGCATCAGCACCTGTACTTCCAAGGTGAATCGTACATGCACACGCATGATTCTGCACATGGCCATGCGTAAATGTGTGGAGGACAGGAGTCCACAGAGAGGGGATATGACCTGAAGAAAAATGCCACGGCCCATGACCAGAACCACAAGACCCCATAGACAAACCGTCAGAGACCCAGAGACGAGATGCACTGTGGTGGCTGAGGGGTCATCAGCTCAAATCAGACAATCTGAGCAGGGGAGCGTGCATGACACGTGTCTCCTTGTGATGAAACTTAAACTTACCCTTCAGTTTGTGTCAAAGCTGACTTGAGCAAGGCACCCAGGAATCAGGACTGAGGTACACTTTATTTGTAATTTCATTTCATGTGCTTGTGTACATGGAATGAAACAAAATATAATTTCTCCCAGCCCACAGCAGTGCAACACAAAGACAAAAACATATCCAAAAACTACAAGAACACATATATCCAAACTAGAACACATATATCCAAACTAGAACACATATATCCAAACTAAGAACACATATATCCAAACTAAACACATATATCCAAACTAAGCAACAAAAAAAAATCACTGTCCAAGAGTACAGATGCCAGCCAGGATGATTGTCGGAACTACCGGTCTGCATGGGCTAGCAGTTAGCTTAGCCTGCCCTGCTTCCGCTTCCTGTCAGACCACCCTCGGTGTTTCCTCTTCAGGCACAGCTCCGGGCAGGGCCATGGTCCCTGGGTCCACAGGATGCAGCAGACCAAGCTCTCCCAGCCGATCCAGCGCCAGCTCTCCCAGCCATCAAAAGAAGACACGAACTTAGATGCAGATGTGGACAAACAAACTGCATGGACGGTACTGGGTGGGGCCACCATAAACGTGAGTTCGCGCCACCATCTTCCCACACTGGTACTGGGTGAGGCTGCTGCAAATATGAGTTCATGCCACCATTTACCCACCCAACCTCTAACTGACCTGGTTCTGTTCAAAATGTTTGTATGTAAAATGTTCCTTACTTCTGGTAGTTTCTCTGCCAGTCCATTATTTTAAGTAAAAAACATTTCTTAGACAGCTGATCTGGGGGAAAATGAGAAGGAAAGGAGGGAAAATGAGAAGAAAATGTCATCAGTTCAGAAGAAAATGATGAAAAAATTATACCGTCCAATAAAGGCTGGCATCATTTATTTTAATTTTGCACTGTCAATCCTTTTGTGAAACGAGGAGTCGCATGGGCATCACTTTTATTTTTAGATGCTTGGATGTCTCATTTTGAGGGGAAACTCAATCGTGCATCCCATGTGAGCCACGGTGATAGTTATTAACAGACAGGTTGTGCTGTGTCTGTACATGTCTTCCAACTGTCAACCATGCCTTTCAACTCGTGTGACGTTTTGTATCACATCACACAGGACCACTGGAGCATATGTCTTGTGTGTGTGTGTGTGTGTGTGTGTGTGTGTGTGTGTGTGTGTGTGTGTGTGTGTGTGTGTGTGTGTGTGTGTGTGTGTGTGATTATGCGTTAGCATGTGTGCTTTTATTGTTGTCTACTGTGCCCCTATCTTCCTCTACCTGCCACTAATCCCTTTTTTCTGCTCCAATCAGTTGAGAATTTTGCACCCATGTTATTGCATATATTGTATTACCCTCCCCTGGTAGTACACAGGAACACGTCACACACACTCGTGCACTCAAGTGTGTATAGAAATGGATGCAAACACATACACATATACACACACACATGCTCACATACACAGTTGTAGGTGTACACCCCCAGGACCATCCGAGAAATAAAGCCACAAGAAGCAAACAAAACACTGCTGAAACTTTTATATACAAACATCTTGCACATTTTAATCTTCACAGCCTTCACCGTGCTGATGTGGACTAACACAGGGAAAAAATAATCTATTTGGTAATCAGAATTCCCACAATCCTCGTTCACCAATAAAGTCATAGAGCCGACTAACAGCGGAGGCTATGGAACCGTCAGTGCTGTAAAAATGTATACATTAAGCGAGTTCTTGGCAATTCCCAAACACAGAGTTGACCCTCTTAAGATCAACTCCTGGTCATTCACTCACAACTTACCGAGAGGATATTGCTGCTACACAAATTAGCACATTTTAGATTTGCTATGGCAACTGAGCATGTGGGAAAGGCTTGATGTTTGAACAACAGCTTTTATTGCACATTTTCCATGTGTTTAATATGACGGCTCTAGCTATGTAGAGTGTAATCAGCAGTGATTGCTTGTGCAAATGCTTGCGCCGCAAATAAATGCGTTATTATTTATACCCTGACAGAGCACTCGGCTAAACTGAGCTCTTTGTTCCTCGAGGATATGTGGGCGATGTGTGTTTAAGGCTTACTTCAATGCAGCTATCAAACACGACGCTCACTGATGTAGCAAGTTTAATCCTTATTACTTTTATGTCTGCTGTTTTACAGGGTAATGTTATTTTTTTCTATTTACTTTGTCCTACATTTTAAGCCTGCCCAGCCCCCTCCCCCTCGTCCAAGAGAGCGAGAGAACAAAAATTACCCAGCATGCATCACGATCTGCCCTTTGATTGACCCCATCCACCATGATGTCAGTGTCTGGCCGCGAGCGGGGTCACATATCGGCCACGTTTGTCCAATGAGGATCATCTTCGCAGACTCTGCCTCGCTCTCGCTGGTACTGGGCTCAAGTCTGACGATGCCACTGGGGTAGCATCGCAGTGCGGACGAAAGCAAATAACGTTACTCCAAAAAAAAAAAAAAAAAGGAAATCGGCTTCATACGGCCGGCCTGCCGTCTCTCAACAAATGGAGGATGTCCCACTTTTCTTGATTAATTTTATTTCATTCGGACATCTTTTGTTGGCGAGAAGCACTTCGGTCTTCCCGCTGCGTTCGCGTCATGCGCATGGGGTGTATTTTCACCCTTTGTCTTTGTTTCGTGACAACCCCAGGCCGCCCGTCGCATTTACAGGTCATCGGCGGTGCATGGAGGTGAAGCCAAGTTTGTAATGGGTTGACACTTTGTTCTACATAGAAACACCTCGCTGGCCATCAAACTCACACAGCTGCGAAGCTCCAAAGAATGTTAGCACATTATCTAACACCCCCCATCGATCTCACCTTTTGTCTGCCTGCCACCTGACATTAGACTACTCCACTTTGGCCCTCTCGATGTCGATGCTAAGGATCTGGGTCAAGACGGGGACACCAAGCCATACATGTCACGGTTGAATATTTGTCATGTAGACCGAAGGCATTGCTGAAAATGCTCCAGTGTGTTTAACAGATCTGTCCAAGGATGTATGGTATCAGCTGCAGGCCTTAAGTATAGGATTTGTTCACAGAACAAACCAAAGTAGAGGTATGATAGATTTTATCCTTTTGGAAATTACATTTCAAGTACGCAATTAATTATTTAAATCATTATCTAAATTTGATCCGAGTTCTGACAGCAAAAAAAAAAATCATTTCAGTGAAATTCACATTTCATTCCATTCCAAAATTATTATAATTATCATTATTGTTATTATAAAAACAAACAAATAAACAAAATACATCTGTGACAAGGCGATGTATCAAATTTCCTAGGTCTTGATAGTTTTGTCTTTCAATCTGCTGTTTACGGTGGACACACAACAACAAAGGGCTTTACTGAATATTTAAGATGGAAAGCAAATAGTCGTCCATTATCGCCGCGGTTCAGACCCTGGTGTGTTGTTTTATCCTGGGCACTGTGTTTGCAATGAGCAGAGATAAAAGAGAAGCCAGGGATTTGGCATTTAAATTCCATTTCCTTTTAATGCAACCCTCTCAAACTTTCCCAACCATAGTAGGCAACCCCCCACCCCACCCCACCGCCCAACTCCACTGCCACCGCCATCAATGAAGGACAGTGAGGGGGACGCAAGGTGCGATTGCCTTCACATCCAGGAAGTACTGGACCTGCCACCTGTCTGATTAAAACTGATAAATATCGATGAGCGGTTAATGAGATGTCAAGCAGGAACAGGGCCCTTCCCTCCATACTGAAAGCTGACAAAAATGCTGTGGAAAAAAAATGACCTCAGCTTGCCAATGTCATGACCGTCTTTCATAAGCACAAAGAACAAAGCCATTAATTATCCTTAGTTGGTGTGCAAGATGAGAGACGGTGCAGGTGGATTATTTGTGTCAAGGAAATAGTGAGCAGCAGATGCTTGTCAGGATATTATCCTTTTAGTAGGGTGGCATAGCTAACCTATTGTACATTTTGCGATAAAAGTGCCACATTTGGTACATACATATCTTAATATATTTAGTAGAAATCTGGATTTTGGGCTATTGCAGATTGGCATTCTGATGGCCATGGCAGCCTGCCAGCAGCTACTTGCAAAGAACCCTTTGGCCACCCCCAAGCTGTTGTTTCCATTTTTTCAGCATGACAAATATTATTTACATATAATTTAAAATTAAAAAAATGTTTTATTCCAATGGAAGGCAATGATAAATGAAAGAAAATGCAACAAAATGGATAGATTGTCTCGACATGTTATAGTGATAACTGGATTAAACTGCAGAAGTAGGGAGTACAGTTACGTATTAACATAGGCCATATAGGGGTGTCCGAGTTGCAGAGCGGTGTATTCCATTGCCAACCAACACGGGATCTCCATCACCAGTTCAAATCCTCGTGTTACCTCCGGCTTGGTTGGGCATCCCTACAGACACAAATGGCCGTTTCTGCGGGTGGGAAGCCGGATGTGGGTATGTGTCCTGGTCGCTGTACTAGCACCTCCTCTGGTCGGTCAGGGCGCCTGGTCGGGGAGGGGGGACTGGGGGGGGGAATAGCATGATCCTCCCACCCACTATGTCCCCCTGGCGAAACTCCTCACTGTCAGGTGAAAAGAAGCGGCTGGCATTTACACATGTATCGAAGGAGGCATGTGGTAGTCTGCAACCCTCCCTGGGTCGGCAAAGGGGGTGGAGCAGTGACTGGGACGGCTCGGAAGGGTGGGTCAATTGGCCGGGTACAACTGGGCAGAAAAAGGGGGAAAAATCCAAAGGAAAAAAAAATGTTGGCCTTGTAGCAACATTCAGTGAATGTACTGAAGCCATTAACTATGCTACTTAAGTTACTTGAAAAGACCAGTGTAATTGCTATTGGGTATGCGGGTGACGAGGGAATGCGTGTGACGTCACATATGCGGAACTCTTAGCGGCACTGAGTGGGTGGCAGCGTTAACGTCCAGCTTGAGTACAGCGAAAACGCATCTAAAATGGGAAAGCTGTTGTGCGATAGACTGCACTATAGATTTCACAAGAAATCGGAGTTATCTTTTTACAGACTACCGAAAGATAAGGTAAAGAGAAACAAATGGGTCTCTGCAATTCGCAGAAACAACAGGAATCCAGGCACCGAATCGTGGAACTGCGGTTCCCATTTTGTGTCAGGTAGGCTAATGTTAGGTTATGTTAGATTTTTGGGTAATGTTAAATGGCAAAATCATAAAGTCATATACTGTATTGACTACTCATCAATTTAATATTTAGCATCTTAGTTTTTGTCAGCATATTTTCTTAAAACGTCCTTGTGTTCTACAAACAAAGGGGAGAATGGTTGGCTTAACGTTACAGTTTTCACAGTTGTAACTTAATAAAATAAAACAAATATTCGTACAAACCCGTCCACATACAACCAGAATGTCCATCGGTGTCCTCATCATTTTAATTTCGCCAACAAATCTTGCCTTGAAGTACGAGCAAGCGTCAAGACTTTTGTATACCTTCAGGCTTTGCTTTGTGTATTTCCCTGGCGTAGAAATCAAGTACATATAAATATCAGGAAACTCGATTTGTGGCTAAATGTTAATGTCCATGGACCACTGGTTATTTGGTAAGCTGTACGGGTCACTGTCAAGTCCAACTTCCTTTAATTTAAACAGATAATCTTGCGTTATAATCCCGGTTTCACTGTTTCCCCTACTAGAAGCAGCCATGTTGCGGGATCTTGTGCCACTCACTGCGACTGAGGGGGCGTGTTCCAGTGGGAAAGTGACGTCAATGCATGCTCTCTATTGTATACTATTTGAACCATGCTATGAACACATCTTGATCATGTTAATTGTTCATCACGGCAAGACAACTTGCCATAGACTATGTCATGGCACTTTAATATTTGAGTAAATGAGAGATCTTATAGTCAGCTGGGGCATTTTCTCTCATAGAAGCAGAGGCCTGTGCACTGAAGTGCGGCCTTCTTGCACCTGCAGCACTTTCTGCAGCCACAAGAGATCAGCTCGTGGCAGGATTTTGATACTTGTGGCAACGTCGTCAACGCCATGGGTCCTTCAAACCGCCTGTGCTTGGTGCTATTAAACATTAGCAGTTGTGCAATGGTTAGGGCTGCTGACATTGCTGGATATTCACTCTGTTCTCTGATGCTTGGACCCTCAAGGACTATGTTTACCAGTGCCAGCAGTATGTTCGGCACAGTCTCTTTGACAGCCTTCTTGGAACCTGCTAAATGTTTTTTTCTTGTATCCACCATCTGAAAAATTAGTACTATGAGCAGAGACGCATATACCTGGCGCGCAGGTGCGATCAAAATAAATGACGTGCAGCAGAAAATGCTACAGTGAGTTCGGGGGGGGGGGCAGCCGGGAACTGCCACAGCCAGGACGTGAACCCGGTTCTCTCGCACCATGGGCGACAACGCACCAAACGCACCAAAGGGCTAGCGGGTCTATTTATCCGTGCACGTTACACTACCCCCCCTCCATCGAGAAGCGCATCCTCACGCTTCAGCATATCAGCTCCCTATGCCCTCAAGCCTCTGGGAAACCCGGGTTCGCGTCCCGGACTGCCCCCTGAATTCACTACATTGTTGTCAGAAGTGGGATGGTGAGACCGTGAGGCCATCGGAAGCGTGTGCGCCCAGAGGTGTGAGGGAGCTGATATGCTGAAGCGCTCGTCCCGAAGGAGAGGGGTAGTGTAATGTGCACGGATAGATAGACTCGCTAGACCTTGGCTAATGGGTTAGTCGACTGGTTAACGTAGTCGCCCGTGGTGCGGGATACATGGGTTCGCGTCTCGGCTTCGGCGGTTCCCGGCCTGCCTCCCAAATTCATTACAATACGAAAAGAGGCGCTTTTGCATACCAACATTTTTGGGACACAGTTACTTACTCAAACAACAGGATTTTCTCCATATATCACTGGTAAAAAAGTCATTATGACAAATGTGTCAGTTTTAATAATCAGTTGTTACTCGTGCAACTTTTAGCCATTGTTCTTGATTAAGTGGGTGCAGTTTTTTTCTAAGTCTTGAGCTCCATCAAATAGTTAGCTTACGTTACAACTAGCTTAACGTTACATTTTTCTCCCGTTTTAGGATTTTTGTCCATTCATTAAAATGTCCAAGAAGCCAGCTACATTAAGTAATTACTTTGGTGTTGCACCACCTCCAAAGAAATGTTGTCAGAGTTGAATTGTTCAGCGCTTCTGCAGTGTATACCCAGTGCTAGACCAAAATATACGTTAGCTTTACGGAGGAATAAATACACAGTGAGGCGTCAGCTCTGTTCTTACTGGGGTCAAACGTAGAAAGAGGAACTTTATTGACAGATGCACTGTTATACACGCACAGACGACGTGTCAATCTCAGTGCATTTCATTGGCTGTTGTCATCGTCCGTCACACAGTACCCGTATGTACATGAAGCTTGCCTGTGTTATTACAAAAATAAAGATTTCCTTCTACAATTGAGAGCACACATTTCATATATGTTAACAAAATGCCAAACTGACATGTACATAAAAAATAATTTAAAAAAAACAACGTGTAGCTATTCTTGGAAAAGTGGCTGCAGGAAGTAGTCTGGCTCTAAACAGATGACGACCGCACAGAAATGTGGTGCAAAATATGCCATGAAAACCCCACTCTTGCGGATGAAAGCAGAGTCTTTTGTATAGGGACAAAAAATGTCAGTCATCCAGCTTTTGAAAAGCACGACTAAAGAGCACATGAACGTAGTGCAAAATATTGATAACAGGTGCAGCCAGGATCAGAAATCCACTCGCCCTCTTGACATGTGGCAGGACAAACTGAATGAAGACCAGCGTCAAGCACTGTGTAATATTTTCTGTTGGTCTTTCACAAAACGAGACATGCACGCCTGATGCGTTCATATGAGGAGGGTATTGCGCTTTTCAAGAGGCTTGGAGTTAATGGCTGGAGTGCATATCATTCACGAGAAGGGGGATGGGGCGCATCATGCAGAGCATCGCACAGACAATCAGTTTAGAATTTAGAAAAATTGAAGGCAGCTGAATTTTAGGGCGTGTTCTTTGATGGATCAGAAGACATAACACAAGTGGAGCAGGAAAATTGTGTACATTGTGTCTGTGTCTAGCTACGGAGAGTTTACCTCAGATTTCCTTGGATTAATTAATTTGGGTGTGAACCGAATGGCACAGGACATAGTGAATGGACTAGAGCAGCTTTTCCATACTTGTGGTTTATGGGATCAGAGGAAGACGAAGTTGGTCTCGGTGTGTACGGACTTAGCAGCAGTCAACGGTGGACAATCAGGTCATTCCCAAATTGTGTCAGATGGTGGCAATTGGGGATTCCCTTGTGCATATTCTGTGTACTGCCCACACCCGCGAGAACTGCACAGTCAGCTGATCGTATGGTATCATACTGTCAAACATTTAATTGCTCCGTTGTCAAGTTGTGGAGCTTTTATTTAGAGAGGGGGCACAAAAAGAACAGAACAACTAAAGAAGATATGTAATAATATCATAATAATCATTACATTTATGTGATGAGAATGGCATTGCCTATGTGAAACTAGGAAGGTTTCCCAACATCAGATGGTCTGCATGGAGGCAAGAGACTGTTGAAAATATGGAGTTTATTACCTGCCATTCAAATCCCGAGTGGCTACAAGTGATGACAGTGACCTAAAACATATCTGCTGAGAGCGTTTTCAGTGTTCCCTAGCCAACATACTTGACACTGGAGACATTTTACAGTTCGCCTCCCCTAGGTTCCAGCGAGATAAATTGACTATTGGTGAATGCAAAGATGAGCTCATGGTAGCTGCTTGACAGCTGACACTATTGCTTGACAGTGAAGGCAAGTGCAGGAAAGAGACTGTTTCAAATGCTGATGCTGACAGCGACAAGGCTGATGTATTGAGATGTCTAGTTCATGAGTTTGAACACCGATATGAATCCCTTAAGTCATTCGATCATTTTTTAAACATTTTTGATCCTTCAGCTTGGACCCAAGAAATGCAAGACCTCCACAGTTCTAGCAACACAACGCTTACTAACATCCTCCAGAAATATGAGACCAGCTTGTCTGTTGACAGAGATTCCACTGTAAGAGAATGGTGTTTAAAGCAAGCAGAAAAACGTTTAGCAGCCTCCTTTGTGTATAACTTGGTCAACACAGTGAAGATAAGTAATCTAGTAGTTACTCCAACATTCGTCAAGTGCTTCTGTTGTCCCTTACACTGCCCTTAAGCAGTGCTGCATGTGAGAGGGGATTTTCACATCTCAATATAATAAAAATCAAGTACAGATCCCGCCTGTCAGACTCTCACCTGTCATCCCTGATGCACACCCACTTGTGTAAGATGACAACAGAGACTTTTGACCCGAAGCCTTATGGATGCCAACAGCTAATCACAGACTCAACTAAGGAGAAAGAAGTAGGCCTACATCTTCATCTGTCATGTTTGAAAGAAAGGAAGACAGTCAGGAGAGCAGTCAGGAGGGTAGTGATGATAACAGCTTGTAGGATAACTGTGCCACACAAAGACTGAGTACCAAGCAACATCTCCAGGTGCTCCCTTGAGAACCAGACCAAAAAGGTTATGTGTACCCCAGACTATGAGAAAGGTTTTTAGTGATTCACTATATGATAAGAGGGCAGCACGGTGCCGCAGTGGTTAGTGTGTTCACCTCACAGCAAGAAGGTCCTGGGTTCGAGCCCTGGGGTAGTCCAACCTTGGGGGTCATCCTGGGCCGTCCTCTTTTTGGAGTTTGCATGTTCTCCCTGTGTCTGCGTGGGTTTCCTCCGGATCTGGTTTCTTCCCACAGTCTAAATACATGTAGGTCAGGTGAGTCTGCCATACTAAATTGTCCCTAGGTGTGTGTGTGTGTGTGTGTGTGTGTGTGTGTGTGTATATCGGCCCTGTGATGGACTGGCAACCTGTACAGGGTGTCTCCTCACCTGCCACCCAATGACTGCTGGGATAGGCTCCAGCATCCCCGTGACCCTGAGTAGGATAAGCAGTTTGGATAATGGATGGATGGATGGATGGATATATGATAAGATAATGAAATGACCATTTACTTTGTAAAAGTCCATGGAATTGTGAGTGAGTATTTTATTTGGTCCTCGGGGTTACTAGGATCTAGATTATGTTAATTACTGTTTGTGGGTCCAATGGGATAGGAAAGTTTGACCAACTGCTGGTGGCCATTTTGAAAAATGGCTGCCACGGCCACCAGGGTGTGAGTTCATGTTGGCCCAATATCCAGTTTGTTCTCAGTATATCTATCAACACATCTGCCAAATTTGGTGCTTTTATCACAGACTGAACAATTGTGATATTTATAATTATGGTCACTAAACAGAGGATGATTGTTGTTCATTCTCATTCAATGTAAATCTATTTTATTTATTTTTTAGTCAACAGGTCCAAACAAAACAGAGAGCATGGTGTATAAGAGGCTCACAGCATGCAGGTCAATTAGTTAATTAAAAATATAATCTTGGTTTGCCTCCTATAATGACTGAATATCTGCTTACATGACCTCACACCCATTATGAAGTTTCAAATAAAATGCAAGTGGGAGAAGATGAGGAGATCATATAGGCATTGTCTTTGCGCTATTGTGTTGCTTGTTACAACAGAAATAGTGCTGTTACCCGTAAAAGTACACATGAAAAACATCCAAGGCCCTTAGCAACCACAAAAAGAGATGGAGAATATAGGGACACAAAGAAAGAGACACAGACATGAGGCCATGAGATGTCTGCTGATCTTTGATGAGGGCGTCTGCTGGGCAGGGGGCTAGGAGAAGCGAGAATCATTATCTCGCCAACCATCTTGTTTATGTTGTTGCATGTGTGGCTGCTATTCAGCAGAGACATGCTTTTGTCAGTGTGGTTTTCATGCAGCTAAGCCATTTGATTTGTGCATTATGGTACAGTACTGCACCACTATATTCTATCTTAGGCTATGTTGATGATACTGGACATGAGTGCACCGTATCTTTGCATGATGATATTCACACTCCTTCAATGGCTTTGCCATACTGTATGTAAATGGCTCCCACCCAGTTATCATACCCTGACTATGAACCTCAGACTACCTCATGTGTGTACAGACTTTGTAATATTGTTTCCTTGGCAGCCATGTACCTGGCCTATGGCTGGTGATCCATCAGAGAGGGAGAGACCAGGCAGCTGCACCCAAACACCAAACAATAGGAGGCTTGTTCTGGGGCAGAGAATGGAGGATGCCCCTTCTAGAGAAAGGGGGCATATAAGGGAAGGGGGAGGCGTTCAAATATTTTGGGTCTTTTGGAACAGGATAATCCCCTGTGATGTCTCTTGAATGGAGGCAATCGTCGGCTGATCTCGGCGAGTTTCAACAAAGATGAAACAGCCGTCCCTGCAGTGTGGAAATTTTCCTCGAAAGATGCAACTGTCACAGCTCACTCTTAACACAGTCAGGCATTTATACTTGATCTGTACAGCAACAATGAAAAAAAAAAAGTTATATCAATTTAGAATGCAGGGACATATGTTTTAATTTTTCCTCATAATCCATTTTGCACGGTCTAGTGTCACAATTGGAAAAGTGTGCATTTCTCATTTTGGATTGAAATGCTTTGTATAAACAAATTCAATCATTTTGACTGTGGTAGCATTTGACGTGATGAATTCTGCATGGGCAAGTGGGAAATGTAGTAGGGTTGGAAATTTACCTCATTCATGTTTTCAAAATTACCTGACATATGCACACTAAAGTACTGAAGGTGTTTTTAAGGTTTTATTTGATAAGTTGTGAATAGAGCAGTCATCATATCTAATCAAACAGAAGTGTGGCAAATAATTAGCATTGCCATGTACTGAGTTGACAGTACAACAAAGCAGTACAATGAGAATACGACCTGTGGGTCAGCAACCCGGACGTACAAATGACTGCTGGAAAACCAATTAGAGGAATTGTAAGGGGCAGATTTGATCCAAAGTTGAAGGCCAATTTCCTTTAAATCATTCCATATATCTTTGTATTTTCCTTCATTTTTGTTGTTGTTGTTTTTTTTTTTTCTTCCCTTTTTGGGCTTTTTGGTTTCAGTGGTTAGATTTGCTTTCACAGGGTCTTTACCGAGGCAAATCAATGAGTGTACAGAAACACACACACACACACACACACACACACACACACACACACACACACACACACACACACACACACACACACACACACACACACACACACACACATTTCATTGTTGGAAGTATTTGCCAATTAGCAAGTTGTGGCAGTGGAGTGGTAATTAGGCTTTCCAGTCGGCTGGTGTCTGTGTACAGCTTAGCCAAGACAGGTCCAATGCTAAACGCCTAACTATTTGTCCAGCAATTATGTCAGGTCCCCATGTCACAGTACAGACGTGACCAATTAGCTGTGCCAAGCTATAGAGAAAGAGAGGGATTATGGCAAGAGAGATGGTAGAGGATGAAAAGCCAGACAGATGGGGGGGGGTAGTCTTTGGGGAATAAGTGAGAATAGAGGAGAGAGTTAGGCTTTGGATATAAGGGGAAGGGGAGATGTTTGGGGGATGGGGGGCACGGATTTCTTTTCGCCAGCTATGTGTGATCATGTTTTGCATTGATCCTCATCCTGACCGACATGTGGCTAAGACGTGCTAATGCATAACTATATTCACGCTAATGCCAGCCATGCTGACCGTGGGGATAAGGAATTAATCTCTATTGAAGTCTCAATAATTGTCCCTCTTGTCACATGACACATTTTTGATGAAATATGCCTGTACACAATCAATATTCTCTACCTCTGAGTAATGTGACACTATGTCAATAACCATGGGATAGTATACAGTAATCCAATTCATGCTGGCACAAGGCCGCATATTAACCTCAAACTGACAGACTATACCGTGCCGTGAGCGCTGAAGGAGTGCTCATGATTTAGGGTAGTCAAAACACCTGAGAGTCTATGATACGGTCCCATTCTGCCTCAGTGTACTTGGTCCTTGTCCAATTTCTTTTTTCTTGCAAGAGGTTTTATAAAATTCCTATGGCAATGTACTGCCATGGCACTTAAAATGTGGAGCGGCAGTGGCCGGTCACAATTGCAAATGAGGAGCGAGTAATAAAGAATGCGGGCCCGGTGTCTGAAGTTCCATTGGCCCTTTAATACGTGTCCGGGGGCCTGCCCAAGTGAAATCCATCATCTCAAAGGAGCAGCGGAGAATGAGAGTTTGTAAAGTCGGGAGCTTGGTGGGCTCCCTTGTTTCTATACTTCCCCCTCTGATCTGAGATGGAATTTATTCTGCCGGCTGCAAACACCACAAAAAGAACCACCATAATCCTCTGTTGAAACTTCTCCGAGCGCATCTAGGGGGTGAGCGTTTTCGAAAAATATCTGCTCTACCCAGACACCGAGACCACCCGATCTGAGACTCTGTTTTTAATTGGACAGGGAAGGAGAGAGAGAGAGAGAGAGAGAGAGAGAGAGAGAGAGAGAGAGAGAGAGAGAGAGAGAGAGAGAGAGAGAGAGAGAGAGAGAGAGAGAGAGAGAGAGAGAGAGAGAGAGAGAGAGAGAGAGAGAGAGAGAGAGAGAGAGAGAGAGAGAGAGAGAGAGAGAGGGGCGAGCCAGGGGACAAGAGGAGGAGGTGGATGAGGTGGAATGAGTGATCCGAGCATCCTCAAGCAGTGAGTGAAGTGTTGGCTTTATGCCTACAGACATGAGTCATGGCTCATATTAATTAGCGGGTTACAAATACAATATTGAGAGAGGTTTTTTTGTGTGTGTCTGAAGCTGTTGACATGCTTCTCGTGTGGATTGGAAACGTTGATCGGATTGAAAGTGTGTTTTGTAAAATTTTGGAGTCTGATAACACAATGGTGCTGTTCTGTTTCTAACTTCTAAGACATCAGAATTTGAACTTTAGGTATTTAAACTGATGGTTCTTTGATTAAAATGGAGGGGGAAAAGGCCTGTCAAACTCAGTCTTTAATGGTTTAATCTGCCGAATTTCTCCGGTCTTTGGCTCACAGTAACGACCCCAATAATAGCAGTGAACTTGGCAACTAAAGAAACATTAGAAATAGATGAACTCTGGGTAACTTCTCCCAAGGATCAATATCTACTCATCAGATGCCTGCAGCTGTAAAGATGAGAGACAGGATTACACAAAACAATATTTTTATAGACATTTCTACTGTGCATGTCCTTGGGCTCTTCCATTCCAAGGCTGGGGAACGATGCAGCCGAAACCCATCTGAAACTCCAAAACCAAGCTGGAGCACCCACCATAAATGGTTTAAGACAAATGCCTCGGTAAATGCAGCACCTTAACATAACTTTCAGGTTCGAGCGTGGGAGTGAAGCAGATCATTATCTTAAATTGAGGTTGCATTGCCACCACGTTAACCAAGCCACATTATTTTGGAAACTGCAGAAACAACCCCTCGCATGAAGTTCTGACAATGGTTTATGGGAACGAAAGATGGCCATAATTGATAAGCAGTGAAATCAAATGTGTTTATTTCAGGCAATTACAATTAGATGAGAACGCAGAACGTGTGTTGAGTCGATGATGAGTTGGCATGATGCTGCATACTGAATCGCCATGATTGAAAAGTAAATATAGGTCCGTCTGAATGAGACATCAGCGGTCAGAAAACACACAGGATAAACAAAACTCACACAGGACACCGGGTCACATTTCTTAAATAATTTAATTGCAAAAGGGTCTTTAAAAATATTTCTACAAGAATGCATCATCATTTTTTTTAGTAATTTGTTGTGTATGTCTGCACCATTAAATACATCTCAATGCTTCTCAAAGAGGAATTAACAATTGCATTTCTCAGCCTTCCTTCCATCCTCCCCCCACCTCACTATACATGTACAATACTCTTTAAAACGTCTCATCTGCTTTTGATTGGTGGGGGGGCGGGGCTTCAAAAGTGACAAAAAGACAGGCATGTGAATTGGGCTTGTTAAAAGAAAAAACAATGTTACATATTTATTCAACAGAGACAGATAAAGAAAAGATAAAGATACGGTGCAAGAAAGGATTTGGGAGAGACCACTTGGACAGTGTGGAAGGATGAGGGACGGGGGGATTAAGTAGGGAAGGTGGAGGGAATGTCGGGATAGTTTAAGCCCCTCCCCCCCGTGCATACACACAGAGAGAGAAGGGCTCATTGGCACACAAAGAGACAACTGCATCTGACAAAGCCTAGCTTCTGCTGAGCAAGAGGTTTCCTTTACAAAAAAAATGGCAACCACTCTCTAGTCAGACACTCACACACACACACACACACACACACACACACACACACACACACACACTAGCATGCAAACACATACACAGAGGCGTCCATCCCAATGTCAGCAGTTAGCAGAGATATTGGTCAGTAGGGTAAGTGTGACACACAGGAGAGCTCGTTTCCTTCCTTCGGGGAAGAACTGAGAATGGTAAATGTTTAAGTGGGAGGTGATTGGCTTGCAAAAGAAAAGAAAAGGAAACACTCTTTGAGAGCGTGAAAACCCATCTCAGAATATTCTCTTTCATGACTTGTTCGCAGTTCATGTGCAGGCCAGTTTAATCATTTTCAGATGCGCCACAGCAGCCATCGAGCTCATCACTCACGGTGGGTCGGCTTCGGTTAACACAGCGCCGGGCTCTGGCACAGCATGTGCACCTCATCAATAGTTCATGCAAGCTCCAAATCACTGCAATTTTTCATGAGTGGGCATGTCTGCCATCTGATTGTGTTTAGCCACCCCCCCACCCACCCACCCACATACACGCACACACACACACACACGCACACACCTTTTTTACCCTCATCAACTGTCTTGTTTGGTGCCATGTGTTCATAACAGTAGAAGATGGCTGACTGAGTGACTGACTTGGGAAAAGGAAGAGGGAGAAATATTTCGATGGGAGACTTTCATTGAGACCGAGCTTTTGACTGCATGCAACTCACTCTTCTCTCGGCCTTTATCAGCCTCCTTCCTCTGAAAAATGCCATCAGTGCTTTGAAGAGAAACTAAGCAGCCGTGCAGACTGATAAGAAGGGGAAAAAAAACCTTGTGTGCTCCTCTAAACAGGCTTCGCTATGACATTTACTCGTCATGTACACGTGGCACTAGTCATGGTAAAAACCAGTGCCACTTAATTCACGCTGCACGTATCAGAAATCAAAAGCAACACGTGGATGAAAACCATCCAAGGTTTTGGTTACTTCCTGTGCAGTTTACAGAGGGGGAGGACTCGCAGTGCTGAAAAAGGTCTGTACGCAGAGTGAGATGAAACGATATCAAATAGGGAACACATGGTTGCTTTGCATAATACACTTGATGGCTTTCCGAGGGGTTCAAAAGAGGCTGACAAGAGTAATATGGCGAGACGTAAAGACACTAACATCATGCTATCATTACGCACACACAGCTAATAATATTCACATATTGCATTGATCAACTCCAACCCAAACAATACGGAGACTGTCTGGGAGATGGGACTAATGGTGCGGCCCCCATCCCTTAGTCCACCACCTGAGAGCACCCCTCTGTGAGGAGTAATAGTACGGTCTAGGTGATGCAGCTGCTATCATTTAGGATGAGGGGCCTGCAGATTTTTGGCTGTCTGTGTGCCAAGGCTGTTGATCCTACACTGTACTAATCAGGCAGCAGCCCGAGCCGAGACAGGATGATTGCGGGCCGGACAGGAAATGAAGAGAGATAATGATAGGTCGGCCAGCCATATGTCTGCGCTCGCTGCAAGGATATGCACAAACTGGCCCCAGTGCTTAACTGACCTGACAGACGAGGAGGACCCATGAGCCTCACTTGTGACAGTTCCTGGTATCTCTCCCACAAGGCTATGTAACACATAGGCAAAAGGGCAGGTCCGCCTCTGGGTTTCTACAAACCAGTGGCAGGGGTGATCACTGACCAGTCTATAGTTCATCTCTGGAGTTGCTCTGTAACTACCGTTTATAAAAGTCCATACGGATCTGAGATGAGCCGGGTATTACGCTGTTGCTCTGGAAGTAACCAACCATGAGATAAATCATATAGATAAACACAAGTAAACGTAGGTTAATTCTGCATTTCACGAGCCATAGGGATGCCTCTGAAATGGTTGGAAGGAGGTTTGATAAGAGGTGCATGGGAGACAGTTAATGGAAGCACAGGGCAACGCAATAAACTCCTCTTCCTCTGTGATGAGAACGGGAGCCAGGTTGCGTCGGTGAAAGATCCAGTCTTGTTGGTCTTATCAAAATGCTGACCTGAAACACAACCACTTAGATACTTATAAACACACACACATACACACACTCATATGCACGCACACACGCACACAGAAATACTACCTCTTATTTTTTTCTTGCTTTCTGTTTCTGTCATCCCTCACTCTGCTCAGTTCTCCCAAAATCAAACATTTCACAACACTTTCCCCGTTTTCTCAAAACACCATTTTTTTTCGTGTTATTTATCTCATTTTTGTTACAAAACATGTACAGGCTGTTTAGAACAACAACAAAAATACACTATCCAATTCATATGCAATTTTTTTTTCCTTTGTAATGATCATCAATTCATTTGCTGAATCCTCCCAGGGTCTCTCTTCCTCCTGATTGTTCCAAGTCCACAGTCCCACGGCCTCCAATTCGTCCGTTTGGGGGGTATACAAATTACAAATAAATACATGGGGGGGGTGTCGAGAAATTAAAACAAGAATGTTTGATTATTTCTAAATCAGATAATATTCAGAGGGAAGTAAGGTGTCTCTCATGGTTTGCTCTGTTTCAGTACGATGCAGATATATATTTCCAAAGTCCTTTTTTTTTGATTCGATAGAAAAGAAGAACGTTTAACAGTTGTCCACAGAGTATAGCGTAATTGTTTCAGATATAATTGCTCCTTGTCACTTGTTCAGTTCATGCGTTAATTCTCCATGGTGGCAGATAGCGGAAGCTGTATTGTACAGTATATTTGTGTGCACTTGTTACACTCGCACATTCACACACAGACACCTAACCACACACACTGTCTCTCTCTAATACAAACACACAAATGCACACAAAACGCACAAAAAATAAAAAAAGGCCAAGTGGTCTTTGTCTCATGATGCCACAGTCCCCGTCTCCCCTCAGTCACATGAAGCGTCCAATAGGGGTGCTCGGGTTCGACCGGCCAATTTTAAAAGGAAATAATAAAAAAATAAAAAACAAAATAAAAGAGAGAGAATTAAATGTAATGAGATCAAATGAAAATCAAAAATAGAGAGTGGATGAACCAAAAAACAAACAAAAATATTCCCAAGCTGTGAAACTATCCTGAGCGGCCCCAGGTCTTGGCACCGAGGTCAGTTGGTGACCTGCAGGGGGACCGAGCAGCCGAACAAGTGTCCTAAGCTGGGCGGCTGCTCTTATTTGAGCTCTTGGCCTCAGTGATCCTCTTGAGCTTTGACCCCAGCCCGTCAATTTCCTCTACCACCTCCTCACCCTGCTCTGGCAAAGTGCCCTTTTTAGATAACACACCTTCAATATGAAGATGGGGAATTAAAAACACACGCACAGTAAAACAACTTCTAGTATGGGATCGCCTTTTTCACCAAAACATTTTTTTTTTGTATTTTCTTGTGAATGATTATTCACTTTTTTCATACTTTTTTTAAACCTTGGTGTTCACTTTTCTTTCTTTTTTTTTTTACTATGTATTGAGTTTCTATTGGGGAGGGGTGGATTTTCTGTCAACGGTGGGTTGTTGGGATTGTTGGGGGGGGGAATCAGGTATAATGGTTCTTGGATGAGGACCAAAAGACTAACATTTGGGATACAGGGCTAAGGTCCCATCCTGGCCAACCTCACAGAAACCACACGCACGCATGCAAACATCAACCCACACCGGAGCCAGTGAGGCACGCATGGGATATAAGGGGGTTCACTCGTCCTCCTTTTCAAAAATATACAAAAGAATCCTGACCTAATGTCCTGGTGGATGGGGGAAAAAAAATGAAATGCAGAATAATAACTCGGAACACAGGAACAGGAAATGGAAGTAGTTGCGATTGAAAAAAAAAGTCTGAGGCACTGCAAGCCAGTTTCGTAACGTCTGATTGGCAGAGATGAGTCAGGCAGCTAGGGTTTCCCGTTGGCTCTTTCTCTCTCTCTCACTCTCTCTCTCTCGCTCTCTCTCTCTCTGGCACAGTTCCTCCCCCCCATTTCCCTGTCTGTCTGGTCTGTTATGTTGACTGGTCTGCATGCCCCGTCTCTCAAACCTGGACAGGCAGGGTTTGGTTCATTTGTAGTCTCATGTCCTGAATGCTGCCTAGAATCTTCTTCTGGTGGCCGGCCAGCGTCACCCCTATCCGAAGCAGGTCCCTGTGAGGTGAAACAGAACAGGTGGCTCAGTCGTAAAACCATAACAGAGGGTAAACATTACATGGTGGGCAAGAAGCTGAGGCACAATGTAAACCACTCCCCCTCCCCCCCAATTTCCACAGTACTGAGTGGGAGTAGGCCGGTAAGCCGAGCATCCCTGGAAATTACCCGTAAAATGTCAACAGTTTGGTGGTGACACTCATCTCTCCATATTGAATCTTAGCCCTCACGGTGCATATTTCTGTTGCCTGGCAGGTGGGCGACAGCAGGGGAGTCCAAGACTTATATTGCGATAGTTAATGATTAGAGAGTAGCCCTGGCTACTGTTGGGCAGCTGGTGCACTTCACAGAGCCTGCCTACATCTGTCTGCCAGCTAGCTACTGAGTCCGGGAATGGGAAAAACAATTTCTGCCATGTAGTTTTTACATGTAGAGTGTGTTGGAAAAAAACAAAAGAGAGAGAGAGCTCATGTTCAACAGACAGATCATTCAGTCATTCTTCAGATGGACAAAGGGCTCGTCTGTCATTGAGTCAGCTTTCATTTGGCCACTCTTGCAAAAAAAAAAAGAAAAGACAGTGACAACATGCCACATGTCTGCTCATAACGGACAGAGTGAAATGGCATTCAGAGCGTACTTTGCTTCCATAATGTGGACTATTTTCAAGTAAAACAGGAGGGGGAAAACCGTAGGGAGGGATCACAGAACGCTGAATCAGTTCATCTGGACAACGTTTATTGAGAGAAACTTTCATCACTCATCTGAGTGACCGCTTCAGTCTCAACTGACTGCAGGTATCCCCACCCTTATAAACAATACAGTGGCATAAAAACGAAACAAACGATCGGTTTCATATGCAAATTACCATGACCGTTAACTAAAGTTACAGCTGCCATGTGTACTTTTCACAGAGGATTGGGGAATAGTTGCAATCACAGCATTGTAAGATTCAGGGATTGTCGGTTCAGGGATGGTCGTTCTCTCTTAACATAGATGGTGTAGGGAGGGATGTGATTTGATCCTTCAGGATTTTATTAGATCGTACAAAACATTTTAATACATCATTGGTCGGAGTGTCTTTATGAATTTGTTTCTAGTTTTTCCCCTTATCCCACCCGATTAACCCAATAGCATATGGCCGGAACTCTTGTCGAATAACTCCCCTAGCTCACGTTTCCACAGGAAGGAGATAGTCGTAACGCCAGCTTCCTTCAAACTCGTGTAGGCTGCCCTCGCTATTTTCCACGCTGAAGCCCCGCATGGATTGCATTACCGTCAGGCCGCGGAGGAGACGTAGGAAGAATGCGTTCGGTTGCTTGGCTGCAGGCGCCCGGATGGGCCTGAAGGGTCGCTGGAGAACGACGAGTTCACGACCACTACACCGATATACACCCACTATCCCTCGGGTAAGGGTGGCCTCATGAATGCCTTTGGCCGTGACCGGTTACGGCGAGTCTGGGATACGAACCTCCCAGCCACATGACGAGTGTCTTGATGTATGCTCAATAATCCAGGTAAGAAAAACAAATAAGGTTTGTTCCAGATGTATCCAGATAAACGTTGTATTTAGATGAACTGATTCAACCTTCTTTGATATGGGCTGGAGTGTTGCTCGTCTGACCACGTGGATTTGGTGACGCAATCACAGTGGTTATTTTAGAGGAAGTTAAGGTTATTAGAGTTTGATGTAATATAAATATTCCTATTTATTTATTTATTTATTTTTTGCATTCGTTCTTGAACTGGTATAACATGACCGGGGGGAAATGAGGGGTCGTTACACTAACAAGGTGAAAAAGTCAATTTTCATTTCACGTTTATTTTGAGGAAAAAGAAACAGATCGGGGATAGCAGATAGCAATTTAAAATGGAAATCATTTCGGTGGCAGAGGACTCAGACGTTACCTCAAACACCAGCTGTTCAGAGTAGACGCAGGAGCAAAGAGAGGATCTTAGTCCCAAATTGAAGATTCATTTGGGAAATATGAAAATGCTGATGCACATCTGACATTATTAAACTTGTAACAAGCTTGGGGGAGTGCGCCTGCGCAGACTGTGGTTTCTCAGACGTCGTAATCTAATCGTCATGGCCATGTTATTCTAACACAGCCGGGCGATATCATGAGCACCTATCTTTCATGCTCGCCTGTTTGTTTCCCCCCCACTGATAACTGGGGAGGGAAACCAAACCGTGAACCGCGTCTAGGGCAGCGATTAGCTGAGCACTGGTGCCCTGCCACCGTCTGTGTCCTCTGCGTTCACACACTCGAACCCACAAGCACACGGACATAAAACACGTGTGCTGAAAATCTAATATTACTTGCAGACAGCAGGCCCTCTGCTTGTCTCAACATCTTTGTGGCGCGATCCATTCATATACGCCATGCACATGCAGACGGAAACGCTTGAGAACAAACTCACGTAACACACACACACACATCCACAAGCCCAAGCTGCCCCATTCATCCTCTGCCCTCACACACCAGCCAAACAGGGACGGCATCACCACAATTTCACACAAATAAATGGTGTTTTTCCCCCCTTTCGCCATCCCCATCAACACTGCGACGGAGGATGAAATGATAATAAATGAGCACCATTAGAGGAATTACTGGCCATTAAAGGCAACACAGAGCCACAGTACGCCACACCTGTCAGCCTGGCCAAATTGAAACAAATTACCCCCACCTTCATCGCCTATTATGAGGCTAATGAGGATGATATATTTATCATTATTTTCCTAATTCGTTTATTTGATCATCACTGGTCCCCAATTTCCACCACTTCCATTGCATCATTTCCAGTTTGCAAACATGTGAGTGTAGCGAGCCGGCAAGGTCAGCCGGATGTCATTGTGGGAGTAACTGCAAAAGCGTTAAAGCGGCAGTAGACAACATTTCAACTTCGCCCCCTTGCGTTGCCAAGTTCTTTTATTGTTTACGTCATGATCGCAAAGAGATCCGGATCGCTTTCCATTTATTAGCAGCCTGGCTACTGTCCAAAGCAAGAAACGACCGGACGAATCCCAATTTGAACTTGAAACCCTGATCCTAGTGCTATGATAAAGGCAGAGTAAAACATGTGGTAGTATTAATAAGTAGGCAGGTTGTGTTACTTACTGATCCAGTAGAAAGAATGCCAACTGAATGTCAGTTTGGAACTCTCTCAAGTCCCGGGTGTTTTATCAAACTCTGTTTCCCCGTCAAAATCTGTTTCCCCCTAGCCAGAGTTAGATACAACACTGGGATGCTTAATTAACCTTAACCCAGTGGTGGACTGTCAGGGCCATCAGGGCCTTCTCTGCTAGCCCTGTCAAAATCAAAATCATAATTTGCTTTTCATAGTTAGATTGAAGTGTGCCTGAAATGTGTCCGAATTCAATTACTTGTTTCCTCGTGGGGCTGAGCAGGGATTTCCTACGTCATCTAAACGCATCACAGCTCCTTGGACCAGCACAGATTGTATTACTAGCCTTTTGTTGAAGCCTGAAGCTGCAAACTGATTCAGCTTTGAGTGACCGTATCATAAGCCAATCAAATTTTGATGTGTAGTGACAGAACACCCCAGGGGCCCGGCGATGTATCGGTGCTAGCCCCCTATGTTGTTATCAACTTTGAGCTTGAGCCTTTGGTGGGTTATGAGCAAACGAAGCGCAATGGCCACCGCATTCTTGTCTACTTCATGTTTTTTGCAAATCTGGGAGAACTGTCTTAATTTTTTACAGATTCTCCCAAACGGACTAAGTTACTTGCTGAATTTTGTGAGAAAAGGCTGCCACGAGTCTCTCAAGTGAGGGGGAACTTCAACTGAAGGTTGGTGTGCACGTTTTTCTCATTGAACTGATAATACTGTGGCTATACTTAATTGAATTTGTTAAAGCTGCACGAGTGACTGGTGAACACTACATCAACTGTAGAAACTTGTTTGTTGTTGTTTTTGTGCTACGTGGTGTGTGAGTGCATTCTGCTTGCTGGGTGACATAAGGAAGAGGTGATGGTTATGCTGTAATAGCTGCTATAGTGCACAGCATTGTGTGTGTTGTTGAAGATCAGCTGTCTTGTTGGTGTTGATGCAGTAGTGCGTGACAGTGTATTTTGTATGTGGCTGTATTGGCACCCATATGAGAAATGTGTGTGTGTGTGTGTGTGTGTGTGTGTGTGTGTGTGTGTGGAGGGGGGTTCGTTACTGAAGGCCCTGACTGAAACCCCACACTACGCTACTGCCTTAACCTAACACTTGCCTTAACCTAATCGTAACCGATAACTAACCCATTGCCATGCAAACACTTTTGTCTGGCGAGGGGGAACGAGAACTCGATGGGGAAACAGAGTTTGACACAACACCAGAGTTTGCCCCATTGAGTGAATCCCCATCTGAGGTTCACTCTTGTTTTACCTTTGTTTCTATCATTCCCTCTTCCTCATCTTTGCCACTTCCATCGACTGGGCTCTTTTTCTCTTGCCGGGTAAAGTTTCCACTGTCACTTCGGTTGTTTGACCAGCCGCCATTTCCACTATTGGGGATAGCTGCCAATTGCTACTGGGGAAAACAAATGCGCTACCCTCTCCCTATTTTCATTGCACAGTGGTTGACGCACTTATTTTGTGCCATAAATCAAGTCTTCACTTTCCCGCGAGGTTGTACCCAGTGGCAGACAGAATTGCATAGTGAAAGAGAGGCTTATAGGGCACCAGTCTAAATGCCGATGGTGTCATTATTCTATAGCCATTACCCTGTGCAATCAACATTAACTTCATGATGATAATTTAAAGCAAAAAAAGGTTGTCTACTGTCACTTTAATTCCCTAATCCTCTCCATTTTAAAACAAGCCTCTCTGATTTGGTCAATTTCACAAAGAGAGTTTGCAGGATTTTACATTTCTTTCTGCCACATTACTTCATAATGTCTCATTTTAGGTTTGAGGACTCCTTTGACAGTATGTGTGAGCTGTAGTGTGTTCCTAAAAGCCAAAACCCAACATTTTTCATTCTAAAAAAACAAAAAAATAAAATGAGAGTGTCCTTGAAATAAATTAAAGAGCATATTTCCTCAAGTGTCTGTACCCATAATATTGATGAAACCACAGCACATCTTCAGTCTTTGAGAAGCAATAATTATGCTCCTGAAATACTTTAAAGATATACCAACGTTTGAGCAAAAAGTATTATTGCATACTAGAGGGGCACCCTCCAGTCAGTCCCAGCTCAATACAAAGATGTCGATGGTAACATCGGTCAGAAGCCACATGAAGCCTGCTTCATTTAAATCACGATTTAACTGACACAAGTGCTACTCCACTCACTCTGCTGTCATCTGAGCCACAAGGTCAAAGGAAGCAAATCCGGCGTTGACAAAGTTGTCACGGTAACGACTCAT
This sequence comes from Lampris incognitus, assembly GCF_029633865.1. Lineage (NCBI taxonomy): Eukaryota > Metazoa > Chordata > Actinopteri > Lampriformes > Lampridae > Lampris > Lampris incognitus. The sequence goes on along the minus strand of NC_079213.1, from coordinate 88,499,241 downwards.
CTTGATGGCATCCAGCCAGTCCCCCACAGTAGTGAAAGTGGTATAGTCCGGCACACATCGGTCAAGCAGGGGCTGGGACACCCTACACGGGGAGGAAGGGGAGAGGGGGAGAGAGAAAGAGAGAGAGAGAGGGTTAAGGTCGTCACTACACCACCTCTGCTGGCCAACCTCACCCCCCAACGCCCCCCCGAGCGCAAACGCTCCATCTCTCCACCTTCTCCTTTCCTTCTCCTCTCCTCCCCTCCACCTGTAGTGGATAGCATAAGCCCTAGCCGAGAGAGAGGGGGGGTAGCGAGGACAGTGGGGGAGGTGACCACTTTTGCTTTTCACCATGGAGAGACTGGCTGGAGGCTTGGCTAGAAATGCTGTTGCTAGATAATGTTGGGGAAGAGTGTGTATATCTGTGTGTGTATGAAGGTTTATCTACCTGTGCATCTGCCTATATGAGTGCATGCACGTGAGCATAGGGTTATTGAGTAAGGGCTTGAAAGTAAATGGCTGCTATACCCACATCTGTGTGTGTGCGTGTGTGTGTGTGTGTGTGTGACATGGTATGACAAAATAAACTCCAGATCAAGGGCAAGGGGGGAGTGTTAAGGCTATTTGAGGAATGTAAACATATGCATGACTCAGAGAAGTGTGTACTTCCATACAGGTAGTTATTCACCCACCTGTGGATGCCAACACCACATGTGGGGAGTCACACAATCCCATGACCGTGTGTGTGCTTGTGTCTGCATTTGTGAGTGTTTTCATTTTAGTGTACAACGTCTGTGAGTCTCCGCTTATGTGTATGCTTGAGTAGATATACCTGTAGGTGCGCTTTGAGGATTCCTGAACGTACGGGTGTCTATGAGTTTATGCGTTCAGGTGTGTGTGTTGCATACACCCTTACACACCTGTACGTGGGCAATGAAGCCTTTCTAAAGAGCAACAACCCAAGCTCTTCTGTTGATCAATGCCACAGATAGAGGCCACCGTAGAAGTTTTAATAAAAGCCAGCCACAACCCAAGAGAGTGGAGAGGTACTGCATGAGAGAGAGATGGATGGCTGGTTGGTGTGTGTGTGTGTGTTTGGGGAGGGGGGGGGGCAGACAAGCGAGAGAGCGAAGAGAAAGAGAACCACTGTCTCTCCTCTCTGCTCTGTTGATCCCTGTCGTCTTTTTTGATGGCATTAGATTCATTAACAATTAAAGGAGGGAGAGAAGGAAGGAGGGGCGGAGGGGGAAGAAAAGAAATGAGAGAAAGTAGGGAGTTAATAAGAGTGATACAGAGGCTCCATTGAGTGGTGTAGATGGAGGGATTTTTAATAAGGCCTGTGCTTCGGAGCCTAAGGCCTCGGGACGTCATTAACCCCAGACGCTGGCTCCTCTTAATGGATCATTGTTAGTTTCCCTTCTCTGAAGCTAGCTTCAAAACAGTCCAGAGCTGTTGCTAGCCACATGGGAACCGTGGAGAAATACACTGTGGCATAGCTGGATGAGGATGCAGTTGATGTTATGAAACTAGTCCGCTAGCTGACCAGTGAGACAGCTAATGGAGCATGCTAGAATGCAAAGTTAATGGCGGGGACAAGTCACAGTTTCTTCAGAGGATTTGAGTTACTGTTTCACGTCCATATGAAGCTTGCAGATAAGAAGATCCATTTGTGTACGTGAGCGTGCATTTATGCAAATAAATGTCAGGTGACAACAGAAGAAAAATAAACACACGGGGAAACGCACAGATCCCGATTCAAAGAAAAACCTCATCACAAGCTGCCGCCAGAATCACAACGTTCTCGAATCTCGATTGGTCTTCACACACACTGACATCAAACAAAGTATTAACTGATATGCGAATAAACGCCTACGACACATAGCCACTAGTTCTTCCAAGCCAGCCAGTGTTAGCTAACCTCCAGCCACCCTTCAAATGTCGACCAGCATGGCGGCACCATGTCTCACTCCTCCCTTGTTAGGCTTGTCGGCAGGAGGCCACATCTCCGCTGGCCCGTTTAAAATCTCGTTAGTGGCTAATTAAAAGGCACTTCCATCTCTTTTTTGCATCATCTTAATCGAGCTAATTAACCGCAAGCTTAATCTTCTAAGAACGTCGCTCCTGTGGCCAACTGAGGCTCCGCTTTTCCCCTAGAGCCCAACCCAGGATTGTCTGCGGGCCCCCCCCCAGGACAGAAAGACCCTGATGTGGGGACAGATAGGTAGGTCACCCCCCGCACCCCCACCCCTATCTATACTGCTCTCACTCCACAACTTCTATCCTCTGATTTTTTTTCTCAAGAAACAGGTTGCAGAGGAAAGTAGTGCAGAGCTAAGGCTAAATGTAGACATGACATCATTGATCAAGCTCCCTGTTGGTGAAGGAGTTGACTTGGGGTTCTTTATTAGGCCTTGGTAATTCAGATCTGCATAAAAGCCCAGACTGCTTCTCTGGGAACTCAGGAGCTGTATATCGGAAGAAATCAACACTTGAAAGAAGTTGCCGCATTGTTACGGCTGAATCACTGCCTTATAAACACCTTGCTCAGTTTGAATGAGGGATATTTGCCCAAGTGAAACGTGTTAATGAGGTTGGGCTGGGTCAAGCACAAATGAAATGGCTTAGTCAATACCCTCAGGGTTTTGTGCCAAAAGGTCAAAAGACTTGATTCAATAAGCTAATCACCTCTGATTGTAATCTATCACTAGAGACCAGTACACAGCATCTCTGCAAAGAAACTGTTTTCAAAAACGAGCAGAGCAGTTTGAGTTAATTTTTGACAGTATTTTGGGGATCTGTTATGCATTATTCTTAAAAAGACATCATTACCCTTTCACAGGGATCACTAATCCACCTAATGAAACTCAGCAGAGACCTCCATGGAAACAAATCCACTGGCACACCATAGACAATACAGTCGTCACAGTCAAGTTTGCAAAAGTAATTTCCAGCACCAAAGGGCACATCAAGCTATGATAAATACACAGTTTTTAAAAAAAATTCTCCACACTGTCAGTGGACCATTCATATTCGTAGGATTAGATTTTTGTGGTGTCTTCATTAAATGGTGTTGCATTCATAACAGTGAATTGGTGGGTTGTGGGTGGTTTAGTCAGATGAGAGCAAAATTAGTGTCAGACACTACTAGTTCCACCGCATCACGAGTACAACATACCCTGTGGACTGCGTGCTGTTGGTGACCACCTTAAGGCTGGCAGCATTGCGGATTAGCTTATCGAGCGTGGCCACGATTTGGGTGAATTTGGGCCGCAGGTTCCTCTCCTTCACCCAGCAGTCCAGCATTAGCTGGTGCAGCGCTGTGGGGCAGTCCATGGGCGGAGGAAGTCGGTAGTCCTGCTCCACTGCATTTATCACCTGAACAACAGGAAGGCGGGAGATAAGAATCACGTTACAATCTACACTGGCATTGCAAAAAAAAAATTCCCATGATCACCAAAATCACAGGTAACCAAATATCAGAAGTTGAAAGGAGTCAGTGTCCTTAATTATTCTTATCATAGCAGTCATAATATACTAGGAAGGCGTTAGATAGGGACCAAGGATATTTTAATTTGGAGCTGTAAATAATAGACAGTCAACACATGGTGAGGAGTGTCGATTTAGGAAAAGGGAGAGAGAGGAGCACTACTCCTGAGGGCATCGATGGATTGGCAGAGCTGCAGATCAAGAGGGATTTGTTAATGGCTATATGGAAATATTTCCAAAGATGGAGTGGCCCTAAAAGGTAATAGTGTTCACCCTGTGCGTTAGTGGATTGGAAGATGGATCAGTTTTTGGTAAGAGAGGGTAGAAGAAGTATTTCAGTTTCAGCCCATGTGAACCCAGTCACCATTTTAAAAAGCTCCTATCTACTTGTACAAAATGACTACTAGCATTAAAATAATAATTCAGTGTATGATATTACAGGATTTGCCGTATAAAACCGCTTTTTTTACAAAGTAGAATATTAATTAAGTGTGCATTCCTCTGTATTGGGTAATTTTGTCTGTCCTCAAATGATAGTGTGACATTTTGAAATGAACATTTTAATTTAATCTTACATCCTGATTGCTCATGTCCCAATATGGGCGCTCGCCATACGACATGACCTCCCACATGACAATTCCGTAGCTCCACACATCGCTGGCAGAGGTAAACTTCCTGTAGGCAATTGCCTCGGGAGCCGTCCAGCGAATGGGGATCTTGCCGCCCTGTGGATATGCGAATGAGTAGGTGAGCGTGAAGTACTGGGGGGGATGGAGCACAAACACGGAGTCACACAAATACAAGAGGGAGAGAGAGGGTGAGAAAAACGCAGTCGAAGGATACGTAGATGCACAATACAGGGGTGCATGATACAAAAACACACACAACCATATACACATAAAACTAGTAAAATCTAAGGTGCACAAACGCTACATGAAGCACATTTTAGGATACTGACATATACTACATTAGTTCCAAAGTAATGAAAACACAGAGACACACACACACACTCACCAATGAGCTAGTGTAGGTGGGGTCCGAAGGGTCGTCCTCGAGGAAGCGAGACAGGCCGAAGTCGGACACTTTACACACCAGGTTGCTGTTGACCAGGATGTTACGTGCAGCAAGGTCTCTGTGTACGTAGTTCATGTCTGACAAGTATTTCATGCCCGCTGCAATGCCACGCAGCATGCCAACCAGCTGGATTACTGTGAACTGCCCATCGTTGAGCTGGAAAACGAAGACAGGTATAGACAACGATAAACTGGATTTTAGATCAAGGATGGACATTCAAAGGAGCATGTGCTTCTCCCTTGTCTGCTTGTAGTCGTCCCTCTTATGGCCCTTACTTCCTTTGCATGTTTGTTGGATGTCTCCGCTGCATTTTTCCTGGATTTCATCCTCCATTTCGCCGGAATATTCTTTCTCCTTTTCTTCCTGTGCTCCTCCCTAACCATGCATGCTTCCTATCTATCTCCCTACCTCCTTCATTACTCCCCCCATCGTGGCAGACTATGTTTGATGTGACTTGGAGACGGTGATTCATAAGAGACTAAGCTCTCTGTAAATGTCACCAGTTGCCTGAATACAAGGATTGCCAGATATCCCTTGCTACTGAAGAGATTAAGAGGCCTTTTCTTTGGCAGCAATGAATGTGAGATAACTAATAGCGAGATCCAGGAGATATGGATGTGCTTATTTGTCCGGACTGTACTGCGCAATTGATAAGATCACATATGAAAAGAGACTAATGTTATGAGCTTATGCTGGTTTGTTGTTGTTGTTGTTGTAGGTGGTGGTGATGTGTGTGTGTGTGTGTTCTTAGTTTTGTATGTTCTTCTCACCCTCAGAAAAGAGTCCAGAGCGCCGTTCTCCATAAACTCAGTGACGATCATGACGGGCCGGCTCTTGGTGACAACGCCCTCCAAACGGATGATATTGGGGTGGTCGAACTGGCCCATGATGGACGCCTCTGACAGGAAGTCCCGCCTCTGGCGATCGGTGTAGCCAACCTTTAGTGTTTTGATGGCCACGATGATCTCCCGGCGGCCGGGGAGCTTGAGACGTCCACGGCACACCTCCCCAAACTCTCCTGTGAGAGCGGGGCGAGACAGCCAGAGAAAGAGAGAGAGAGAGACGGAGGGGAGAGAGGAATGATGGAAGAGTGGGGAGAGTGGGGGGGAGAGAGGGGAGAGGGGACAGTTAACTGGTTAGAACCAAGGAGCCAGGGAAGGATAGCGGGAAGGGGTGGGGTGGGTGGGTGTAAGGGGAGGAGGGCGGCTGCGAGAGTGCGAGAGAGCCAGTGTTCTACAGCAGGCGGTGTTGGTGGGGATGGTGGCAGTGATATTGGTGGTAATATCATTAGCATATGTGAAATATATGCTACATGAGCTACAGAATAAATACAAAAGAATGATGAGGGGGTGAGGGATGGTGTGGAGGGTTGTTGGAAGAACTAGGAAATGTTGGGAGGATAAAATGCATGTTGAAGTGTGTCGTGACCAACAACAAGTGTCTAATGGGAGACTCAAGAAGCGGTCAGAGCAGGGTGGGGGGGGTGGATAGGGGAGGTGTGGGTTAAAGGGTGGGGGTGAGGGTGGTGGGGGCTACGCATCGAAGGGGGCAGAGAAGCGGGGGGTGGAGGCAGAGAGTGGTGGGGAGAGAAGCTTGGTGGTCTTCGAGGTGTTGGACGCTTTGCGTTTAGAGTCTACGCCAAGCGATAAAAACAAGGCAATGCATCAACGGGACAAAAAAGGGGTGTGAGAGAGAGAGAGAGAGAGAGAGGGTGAGGGTAGTTAGGGGAGGAGGGGGGCGGAGGGATGGAGGGATGGACGGGTACAGGAAAGGAAGGGAAAGGGAAGACAGGGGTTGAGGGTTTGTCACTTAAAAAGGCGAAGGCTGGGAAGCGATGGGTTTCAAGTAGTAGCCTCAGCAGTAGAAGGGCTGCAGTAGTAGTAGTAGTAGTAGTAGTAGTAGTAGTAGTAGTAGCAGTTTTGGTAGTAGTAGCAGTAGTAGTGGTAGCGGTAGCAACTCCATCTCCATCATCACAACGTCCTCCATTTTGGCTCAGATACAACACTAAAAGAACTCAATCTGAGTTGGCACAGTCCTGCAGCTTTTTAGCAAAAAATATTACTATCAAATATATCAAATACATTTCATATATTACTGGCTACAACACCAAAGGTTGGGGGAGGGGTGTCTAAAGGAAATGAACAACCACATATTGGGAAACCCAATAAGTGCTGAGGATAAGTGCTGAGGACAATGGTTAAATAAGGTGAACAAAGTACTAGCCTCTTTGGAAAAAAAAGGACCTTCAAGACACTTACAATGTGGTTGGGATCAAAGATGGCCTAATCCTGGACATGACAGGAAGCTATTCAATGTAATTTGCTGTGCTCTCTCAGCAGAACGTTTCCATTAAGAGGATTTTGAGTCGTTTGCAGTCAGTTTTTACATCACACTTTATGAAAACAAATCAGCTTCTGTGAACAGCTCCTCTCCTGTTCCAGGATTGGGTTTCATTTTGATGACACAGTGGAAACCATGACAATCCACCAAATAAAAGTGTGCGCAAGCTGCTCTGAAGGCACTTGGCAAGGAGAACAACATAAGGGTGCTACGACTGAGCCACGCTACTTTAAAACAGGACACAAACTGCAACAGTTCGCAACAACTTGAACTTAAAGAGAGTGGCTGAGACAACTCTCATACTTTCAACGCTGCAAAGGGAGTCCTAATGGGTGACGGGTGAGGAAGGTGGGGGAGGAAGGAGAGGGCGAGCGATGAATTGAGTGAAAGTACCGCTTGGCGTGAAGTCCTCTAACGGTATGGCCTGGAGGTGACTAGCAGTCTTCCCCCTGTAGCTCAGGAGCTTTGGTGGGTTACCTGCGCCGATGACCTCCTCGATCTTTACGCAGGAGACGTCGATCTCCTTGGCGAACTCGCGGACAGCCTCGTTGGGGTCCTCGTAGGTGAAGGGGTCAATGTAGACCTTCATTCCCGGTGTTACTATGGGGGATTCAGTACCAAGAACAGGCACGTGAATTGACGCCGCATGGCAAATAACTTGAACTTGTAACCCCCTTTTTTTTCTGGAATCACAAACTTGATTAACACCATGTTGGACAATTAAACAAATGGTTATAACTGCACCTACTACTGCAAACAACATCTGATTATACACTAAATGCTCAATCAAGTGCAGCCACACTTGTGTCAGTTAGTAATTATCTTTTATTTGCTCAAGGTCTCGTGTGACATGTAACACATTCGAAGAAAGAGAGTGAATAGTTAGCAACTGCAAGTCGGTGGGCTACGTTGGTGGCTGCCGGTTTGGAGGATAGGAACGAGGAAGCTTGGCAGAGAGACTTACTATACTGCTGCAGCTTCTCTGTGTACTCCGACTCCGAGCCGTTCCTCTGCTTTCTGCAGACAAAGAGGGGAAATGCAAACTGAGTCACGTGGGTTTCCACACACAGCAGGGTGCAATACTGGGCAGGAACAAAAGCATGAGGAGAAATCCATATTAATGTCTGCAGAGACGCAGACAGACAGCGAAGCTGCTTAGTAATGGTGTGTCTTAATCTTTTAGCACTGGAAGCTGGGATACAGAAAATGATTGCATCAATGCCCAGCGGTAAAGTGACTCAGACTTTGGGATTGTAACATGAGAATACACACATGAAGATATCATCCCGCTGTCTGAAATAGCAAGCGGAATCCATCCATTCATGCACACAAACACACACGCACAACTTCCCCCTTCCAGAAATGAGCAGTCGAGATAGCGAAAGCCATCCATTTGTGCACACATACACACACACAACTTCCCCCTTCCAGAAATGAGCAGTCGAGACAATAACAGACTCAAACAGCAAGCTCAGCTGTCTGGTCTTCCTCGCCCATCAGAAATCACTCAGCTTGTTTCAATTCACTCCTTCTTATCCTCTCTTCCACGCACTGCTCTTGTTCTTTCTTTCTGTTTTCCTTTCTCTCTCACTCTCCGTCTTCTTGCTATTGCTCGTCTCCCGCTTGTGCCCTCTTTCCATCTTTCTCTCTCTTTCAGAATCTTCATCTTCCCCCTCCATCTCTCCTCTGTACTGGGAGGGGGGAGGAGGGTAGGGGGCACAATGATGATGACAGGGGTGAGGGGGCTGGGTTGTTGAAATTACATGTTAATGTGCTTCCTTTGTTGTCTAACCAGTAACCGGGGCAATAATACCCGCCGGTGATTTGCATCTCATTTCAAATTCAAATGAGGTTCCGGAATATGCCGAGGCTTGGTGTTTTCTATTATTGCTATTTTTTTTTCCTTTTTCTTTTTCTCCTTCTTCTGTGGCATGCACAGCAGCGGCTAAGCCAAGACACTGAGAGAGACACAATGTAGCAGTCTGAAAGGAGGAGGCAAAGAGAGGGGGAGAAGGAGAGGAGATTGAGCCAGGGAGATTATTAGGTAGTCTTGCATGACCAATGCCCACACTTGTCAACCACCACCTGAACTGGTTTTGGAAGAGAGCCCGATGAGTGCCAGCCAGGGCTGGGCGCAAACTTTTCACATATGTATACATACAAAGACACACAGACACACACACACACAAGCACAAACGTAACTGCTCTTGCCTGCTTGACAGATGAGGGGTATAAGGATAAACGACTGCGGTTAGGCTCAGCCGAAGCAGTGTCAGGCTTTTTGAAAAGGCGTTAGCAGATGCTCACGCAACATCTTCCGAGTCAATTAGACCCAGCGGACGGGGTTGCATCTGGGCTCTTTGTGGTTGGACAGCAAACACGGATGACTCAGAATGTCGGGCCACGAGGGCAGGCCTATCAGGCCACGCAGCTGCTCCACCATGCTGTGTCCAGTGAGCAGGCTAGCATTTCAGCCAAAGCTGTTTACTATGCACAGATTCAGAACGCTAATCTGGCATTCAGAGGTCTCACAGGTGGCACAGCAATCCATCGTGACTGTTGGGGGGTGGTGGTTTGGAGGACATGCAAACAAAGTTGACATTTGAATTTATCTCTTTTTTTTCCCCAACATGAGAGGGATAGTTTTTCAGCAAATTCTTCCTTTAAATTACGGTCAAGCTATAGATCTGAAGACAAATAAGTCTATAAGTGTATGATGCTACTTTTACAGTCTAAGCTAGCGGCAGTATTGATTGTTTATTTGTCTGGACTACCGCCATGGTACATTGAGTAACTATTTTCCCCACAGTATCACAGCTTCATCTATCATACTTATTGTTTCAGCAGCTAACGGCAGCTTCGGATTCTGACCTGAGACAGACGATGGCGAGGACCACAACAGCAATGATGAAGACCAAGCAGGCAGTGGCTGATCCAACGATGAGGGGCAGCTGCTCTTGCAGTGATTTCTGCGGGTCGGCTGATGGTTCAAAGGTGAGAGAGAGGTTACGTAAAGAATCCGTCATGTAAACAAACACCCACACAAGACTCATTATAGGAAAATCAATTTTATGAGGCAGAACTGACCCTCTCTACTTTGCTGTGGGTCTATCTATAGGCTTACATGCCACCCACATCTACTACAGATTCGAATGCTTGCATAACACGATGCCTGCCCTTGTGTTCTACTGGCTGTATTAAAGTGAATGCAAACATCTGGGGAATGGGAATCACAGATGCCAGTCAGACTTGGTTTCTTGTACTCTAATTGATGATCAGCAAAATCAAGGCTATCTACTCCATTATGAGAGCAATGGGAGATTTCCAGCTATGTCATAAGCCATTTTCCCCACTAGAATCTTGTTTTTCACCATCAAAAATGGACATAGTAGCTTTAAGCTCAATAAGCTTTTGAGCCTCTATCGTGTTCATAAGCTGCTGCAGAGCACTATTATGGAGGTATCGCTGCTAAACCAGAAATACCTCACTGTATTCCAAGTCAATAAAATCGGTATAGATGTGACATACTTTGCAGGTTGGTGCTGAAGTCGGCCGGGCTGCTGTAGCGGCCGTAACCAGCCACAGTGCGGGCGCGGACCTGTACGATGTATGGCGTGCCGGCCTTAAGGCCCTCAATTCGGGCAGAGCTCCGTTGGGCGGTCATGGTGTGGGCGATGGCCTCACCCTGATCCTGCCAGACAGAAATGAAAGTATAAAATATAACATTCCCCTCCCTTTGCATATTCATTGTCATCCACTGTTTGACTCTCGAGCCTCCCTGACCATGGGCAACCAATCTCACTGTGAAGGCTGGTGAATAAAATATGGAGAGAGAGAGTGAGTTTGAGAGAGAGAGAGCGAGAGCGAGAGATGGAACGAGAGCTTGGAGCTTTGGTGTTAATCCAATGAAAGAGGAATAAGGCAACAAACTGAGCAGATATACTCTGAATGCCTTTGTTCTTTTCCTGAGGCAAATCCAGGGCGCCTGGAAAACAGTGAAACTTTGAAATGGGTGGGTGGGTTGGAATAGACATGAGAAGAGGGAGGGATGGAATTAGGCAAACAGAAAAGTACAGAGGATAATCGAACGGCAGGGAAATATTGGAAGGGAAAAAGAGGGGGAGGGACGGGGAGGACGGAATTGACAGGACAGCAGATGGATAGAAAGAAAAGGAGAAACAGCGACAGTTGCCTCGCTGTGACAGTCTTGTTTATCAGGCAAGGTATTGTTTTCCATATTCAAAGACAAGCAGATGCCACGGCAGCCACGAGAGATGAAATAAAATCTCATTTTGAGTCGTTGCGTTTATACGGCCACTTGCCTTCTCGTGGTACTTGATCTCGTAATCCAGAATGATTCCGTTGGGTTTCTCTGGGGGCAGCCAGGATAGGCTCATGGTGCTTGCCGTCGCCGCCATCAGGTGAACCGTTGGCACTGCAGAGGGGGCTGGAAAGGGACAGACAAAAAAAAAAGAAGGGAAATTTAACATTATTTACTGCGCACCATGCCATGTTTTCCAACTCCTGCACCCTTTGTGTGGTTGAACAAGCCCGGATTCAAAGTCTTATACTTGGACTTTGTGAGTGGTCTTGCCGATAGTTGGTATGCAGGACCACACTCCACCTCAGCCTGCCGCCCCACCCACCAAACATCTGATTCTTCCCCTAAGACTTCAGGGAGTGTGTTATCGGGTGGGTCTAATTCCCCTACTGCAAGAGAATCAAACCACAAAACTTGATAGTTTACTCTCTGGTAACACAGCTCATGTGCCTCTGACCTAATAAGGATACTAATATGGGTACTGGGAGGATGAGTAACATTTTGAAAATCACACATTTTACTGCTCCATTTGCAAGAGGAAGTGATTGGAAAAATAAGCATAACTCTCCTTTTAACCACCAGAGGCAACGAAGAACTGGCTGGTAGTTTGTTCTGAAACATCAGAATTTCACTTTACTTTATTAGAGTAATTTGGTTCTGTTGGGCAACATTCAAGAAATAATTGTCTGCAGCTCTCATCTGGGATAGATACAGGCTAAGGGAACAGAAAGGGAGTTCTGCAATGGCTAGCACTGGACTATAAATGCACTGGGAAATAGTGTGTGCGCTGTGTATGCACAACTGCACACAAACACCGTATGTTCCAACTTATTGTGTACATTCAAGCACCCAACTGCACACCAGACACCCACACCCACACACACACACACACACACACACACACACAGGCATGTCTAAGACACACTCACCCCACCCACCTGAGCTTTCCATGCATTGTTCACATGTGCCTATTACTGGTAAAGTCCTGTCTGCCTCCCTGTCTCCCTCACCTCCACCTGTCTAAGTTCAGACTTGTTCTGCACCTCTGACTCACTCTCTCTTCACTACAGCCACTCTGTTTCATAACCACCTCTCCGTCCCCACTGCGGTGCTTCCTATTCAGTTCTCAGCAAAAAATGATAACTCTCAGTTTTCTTGCACTCACCCTTCTCCGATTTCCTTTTTTGCTCGCTGTCCCTCCAAAAAGTCTATATTTCCCACCTTTCACCAATCAAGTCCTACATTTCCCTTTCTTGTGTCTGCCCCCATCCCCCTTTCTTGTCTTTCTCCCTCCCTCAACCCCCCTCCCACCCTTTTTTTTGTGTTAAAAGCTTTTTAATCCCCAGGTCTGTTTCTCTGATCTTTCCCCTTGTATTACTTTTCTCCCTCTATAATGTCTTTGTTGCCAGACCTCCCTCCCCCCTCTCTCTTTCTCACTCGCTCATGGCTTCCACCAACCCGTCCCCCAGTTAACGCCTTTCCTCGCCAGTCTGGTCCCTCTCTCTAGCTCGTCCTCCCTCCAGAAGACAATGCACCCTGGGCTGATCCCCGAGTCACTCTCAGCCCGGGGGATTAGAGGCCCTCCTCGGAAGAAGACAGAGGAGTAACCATGGAGGTGCCCCCTGCCCCTTTGGCACCCCTAGCGCTTCTCATCCATCCCACCCCCCACCCCCACCCCCAGTATTTATTTTTAGTCTTAAAAGTTGAATGCACATGCACACGGATGGTCCTGGAACTACAGCAGGGGATAATCTGATCATGGCTGCTTTTACCCCCCACTTCTCCTTCCCCTCTCTATCTGCACCCCCCACCCCCAACTGACCTGGGGGCACCCGAGGATGGACAGGGGTCTCTGTCACCCAGAATCTAGCCCCTTGTAAAACAATGAGGCCCTCACATGGGGTTCTCGAGGAACTTCTGTACCCCTCGGTTCACAAACAAGGGGCATTCCTGATTCTTCTTTTAGGAGCGAGAGAGAGAGAGAGAGAGAGAGAGAGAGAGAGAGAGAGAGAGAGAGAGAGAGAGAGAGAGAGAGAGAGAGAGAAAGTGGGGGGAAGTAGCAAAGGGTGCAGGGATAATCCTTGATGCTGTCTAACCCTGCGCTGGGAATATATTTAACATAGAGAACTGGACATACAACGACCAATTCACAAGGACCAAAGTGTAGGGTAAGCACCGCAGCAGCGGTATTAAGCTATGTTGGAGTAAAAAAAAAAAAAGAAGCTATAAATGCAGTTGCAAGAACAATGCTTTCCATTCATATCTTGGTATGTTTGATTTGAAAGGGAACTAAATTTAATCATTAAGTATAGCTATTCTAATTATCTGTTAACACCCCCTCCTCTTTCATCTGTTTCTGTCTACGGATGACTCTCATTTTTCTAAGAGTCACCCTGTATTGACAGACAAATTCACAAAGGATGGATTGCAGCCACTGATAGCACCATGAATTACGCATCACTTGCAACTAATATCTGCCCCGTCTCAAGGTCCGATTCACTAACCATATTGTGTGAATGATGATATTACAGTGCAAACACACCGATAAAGTTTTGCAGCTGTGTGCAATTTGCCCTTGTTTTGCGTCTGATTGCAATTATCCATGTGGCAAAGTATGCATAGTGGGTTTGTGTCAAGAACACAGTAGGTAGGCTCAATGTCATCCTCGATGTCATCAAGTATAGCAAAAATTGTTTGACCTGGCAATCTGTATCTGTGAATTATTTTGGTCTCAGTTAAATCAAAAGTGATATTCTCCTGCAAAATACCTGTTCACCTGCACCCCTGGCATGATGATGCCTTCGCCTGGCTACAATCACTGCTGCCACGATCACTGGAAAGTCTGGGCGTTGGTTACCACCAACTCTTTGAAGATGCCAATAATTTTCACTGTAACTACATGTGGCTATTAGCGCTGCTGTTTGTGAGTTGGACTTTTTTTGCCATGAGGCTCAATTGCATTGAAAGGGGCCAATTTTGCACCAAATGTATTCATATTACCTAATGTACCTATGTGAAAATAGCACCAGAGCACCAAGACGCTATTTGCTTTGCAGCACAGTTAGTGGTGCATTTCTCTCTTTGCGGGTGCTTTGAGAATTATAAGGTTTCTTTTAGTCTTATTTGTGCAGGTTTAGTGGCCACAAAAGCTGCACAATCCTTCTGTGAATTTGCCAATGAGTGTTTTGTCAAAGTGATTGCTATTTGGGTTGCTTTAAATGTGTGCTTTCCCTCATGTCTCTCGATACTCGGCCGACCAATCGTGTAACTTCAATGACGTTGTTGGCCCCCTGATCCAGCAGCCCGATTGTGTCAACCTGATCACTGTCAGTCACACTAACGTGGTCGCTCAGTCAGTCAGTCAAAACATGATCACTCAGTCAGTCATGCTAACGTGGTCGCTCAGTTAGTCAGTCAGTCAGGGACATTCGTATTCATAGGGCTGGCCCGTCCAGCCAAAAATACCCAGTTTCCAAAGATAATTCGAACAAAAAAATGAAATAGACTTCTTATCATTCTCATCATGCACCCATGCAGTATGCTCAATTTGAAATGGGATTAACCCCGACATTCAATTTAGAAAGTAAATCTCATAGGAAAAAAAGAAGGTGGCAAAGACATGGCCCCAACCCCAGCATTTCCCTAAATAACTCTGCACATACATCACCTGAGGTTCAATCTCCTCTGCGAGAGAAATTACATTACGTTCAGCACAGCTTGCCACATTGGCCTCCTTACTGTTGTTGCTGTGGGCTGGAGGAGTGGTGGGCTGGAACCAGTGGGCAGCTAGAATACTGCAGGTTCAACGCTTTCAATACACACTGCCTCGCTATTGCTATTTGCAGCAGCGTTAGTACAGAGCACAATGTGGGTGTGTAAAAAAGGTGCCTCTCTAAGCTCATTCAGAGGAATGTCTCCCTTCTTCAATCCTTGCTCAAAGGGGATATATGTAACACACTCCCACGTGCATGCAAGAAACGATCACCAATTTCCTATGACCACGGAACTTATTCTTTCAAATTATTGTCTTACTTTTTTTGAATTTAATTTTTATCCTGATTTTGAAACTATTCCATGCCCACAAATCCAGTATCCACACCAGATAGTTAAACATCTACGAGCATCAGTGGCCAAAACCTACCGGCTTGATTGGTGGTGATGTTCACAGAGGAGAACTGCGGCGCATATGGGCTCTTGTTAGACACGCCATTGACCGCCTGGATCTCAAAGCTGTACTGTGTGTGGGCCTGCAGGTTGCGGACAGCCACGCGCCGTTGCATCAGCCCCAGGTGCCGCGGTGAGATGTCCACGTTGTCGTCACATCTTGAGCACATGCCACGCTCAGGCAGACACTTCTTGCAGATGATGTTGTAGAAGATGTCGCTGCGGCCA
The DNA here is from genome assembly GCF_029633865.1 of Lampris incognitus. NCBI lineage: Eukaryota > Metazoa > Chordata > Actinopteri > Lampriformes > Lampridae > Lampris > Lampris incognitus. The sequence goes on along the minus strand of NC_079213.1, from coordinate 88,483,649 downwards.
CCCGAGTCACGTGGCTCGCTCCACTCCAGCACCAGTGAGGTCTCATTGACATTGGAGATGACACTGCGAGGCGCAGACGGCACAGCTACAGAAGGAAGACAAACAAAGGGGGATGAGATGGATGGTGTACACGACATCAGAAATGCAGAGTTGATGGTTTCCATCTTAAAGGGCTGTAAATATGCCCTGGTGACAATGATGCTGAGACATATGACAACAAAACGAGAGACTAGAGTACATAGTGACACACATGCTGAGAGTAGCTTACCTGTTGTACACAACATCCTAATAAGCAGAAGTTTACATATCATTCTACGAGCATATATTTCTATAGCTTTGTGTGCTGGACAAGTATGGTTTAAGCTGCAACTGTATAAGGGAGTACTATGGGTGCAAACTTTTGAAATTGCTGCCTTTGGTTTTTTGATCATATCTTTTCAGTTGTTTTTTTTCCTTTACTATTTAGACACAGTTCATGACCCAATAATTATAAAATATCCTCTGTGCTTGGGTATTAGTCCATTTTTCCCACACTAACTAGAAGATTTTATTTCTGTATAACAAGAGGTTGTTGCAGTAGCTCTGTAGAGAAAAAGAGGACAGGACTTCAAATTAGAATTGCCTACGCGCATCGTCTGTGTGTGTGTGTGTGTGTGTGTGTGTGTGTGTGTGTGTGTGTGTGTGTGTGTGTGTGTGTGTGTGTGTGTGTGGGGAGGTGCATGTGTGTGCATTTTTGCATGTGTGCGTGTGTGCATGTGTGCAAGTGTGGAAAGTGCTAGGGGGGGACGAGCAAGAGAAACTATTGGCAGAGCCCGGGCAATTCTTATCCAATTACTGGAGCCTTATCTCTCGATGCACTGTGGGAGAATCAAACAAACCCCCTGACAACAACAGAAAAAAAAAAGACCTGCCTCTCTCTTTAGCAGTGAATGGATTAGTTCCTGCATGTGTGAATTGTTTTCTTCTCCACCAGATGCATTTCTTCTCTCTTTCTCTGAACAGCGGCAGCTATAGTAAGGGGGTAGACTATATAAGGTTGAGGTGGACTGCATAGGGTGGAGGGGCCGGGGCGGCTGGGGAGTCAGCTGATAACTGACTGGATAAGACCGGGAAGGCGAGTTGGGCCGTTTGCTCTGCATGCAGTGTGATGGGAATGAAGTCTGCTGGGCTGATAAAACGTTCACTGCTACTAGGTCACACTTTAGAGAAGTGAGTTAGCCTTTGCCTTTCTTGTGGGAATGTGATTATATATGATTGCTAGTACACGGCTGGCAATGCTGGCAATTACATGTTGCCCATTCCCCCATGCCAGCGTCTTTCCTCCCTTTCTCTTTATACATTTTGTGAGTTAAATTCATTGTGAGTTGAGAGAATATTGCAGTCCCGGGGTGTCCGAGTAGCATAGCGGTCTATTCTGTTGCCTACTAATGCGGGGATCGCCTGTTCGAATCCCCGTGTTACCTCTAGCTTAGTCAGACATCCCCACAGACACAACTGGCCGTGTTTGCGGGTGGGAAGCCGGATGTGGGTATGTGTCCTGGTCGCTGCACTAGTGCCTCCTCTGGTCAGTCGGGGCGCCTGTTTGGGGGAGAGGGGGAACTGGGGGGAATAGCGTGATCCTCCCACGTGCTACGTCCCCCTGGTGAAACTCCTCACTGTCAGGTGAAAAGAAGTGGCTGGCGACTCCACATGTACCGGAGGAGGCATGTGGTAGTCTGCAGCCCTTCCCTGATCAGCAGAGGGGGTGGAGCAGCGACCGGGACGGCTCGGAAGAGTGGGGTAATTGGCCAAGTACAATTGGGGAGAAAAAGGGGGGGGGAATATTGCAGTCCCTTGACTATACTGGATTGTTTTCACGTAGAGGTGAATCATCTTGTTCGTTCGGCAGCCTTTTGAGGTGGTTGCTCATTTCAAATGTGCCGAGATATGAACAGTTCACAACATGACAAACCCGTCAGTGTGAGGTCTCCCAGTTCTTCCCTCGTCCTATGGCAAGGGGGACTGGCACAGGGGAACACTACCACCTTACAGGGACTAAGTAAACTTAATCTCATATGTTAGCAGTAAATAGCTTCCGCCTGTGTATCTTTGGCTTCACTTACTGGTGCAGGCCGAGTCTGGCGAGTCGGTGTCTGAGCGGTAGTACCCGTTTCTGCAGGAACACACACTGGCCGCCCCGGAGCTGGCCCGGCTGTTGGCAGGGCAGGGTGAGCAGATGTCCCCCCCCTGCTTGGACTTGAAGGTGCCAGGGCTGCAAGCTGATGAAAAGAGAGAGAGAGCGAGAGAGAAAGCAATTATTGAAGAAGTGGTCCAAGGTTATATTTATTAGAGACCAGAGAGAAAAGGGCTGTATGTTGATACAAGACATTGATAAAATGGTTCCAAGGGTGTAACCTTTGATTGGTTTCATTCAAAACCTGCAGATCAAACCAACTCATGTTTGTGGGTTGATATTTACACGTTATAGATGATGTCATCCACTAAAATGTGACTATTTCATCAGCAAGGTGTTGAAAGAGCAACTAACAATGATGATAACGAGCTTTATCTTTTTTCCAGTGAGCTTACATCCCTGTGTGGGTGTGTTGGGTTTTCTCACGGTTGACATTCTGGACTGGAAGTCTTGCTCGCTGAGTCTTGTGATGTTCTGTAGGTTATATTCAGTGAGGGTTGCTAAAATATGGTTTATATATGTGCTGTATCACTCCTTGAGGCCTATGTCTGATACACTGTGGTGCTCATTGATAACAAACTTTGGCCAGGCCACAATTTGCATTTGAGCATATGTGTTTGTGCGCATTTTTGAGTGTGTGTGTGTGCCCATGTGTGTAAAGCACGCATCCTTTACAAAGTGCTGGGGAGGCGGAGAAGGCTTTTTGAGCAGCATGTAGCTTTTTGCATAAACCTAGTACTCACATGAACAGACTGTCAGCCCAAATTACATACACAACCCTCAGAGCCAGAACCCTGGCATGGTGCTTTCATCTGAATTCCACCCTTTTTTGGAAAAACACAATAATACATACACACTGAGAATCAGCAAGTACCTTGTACCATATGCTGATGTATATACAAACATGGCTATCTGCAGCAAACATGCACAGCCTCACGCACGCGTCAACACTCACATGCCTTACTGGCTCAAAGCTAACCACGCACAAGAAACCCCTTACACCTTATGCAGTCAATGCTAAGAAGCTTTTCTTGAAATTTAAGTCCATATCTTTCCCTCTTTCCTATCAATTCCTTTTTGCTGAAACTGACCCGCAAGGATGGCGGGAAGATGGCGGCACAAATTCAAGTTTACAGCGGCCTCGCCCAGTACCGTCCATGTAGTGTATTTGTCCAAGTCTGTGTCTAAGTTTGTCTTCAGTTGATGGCTGGGAGAGCTGGCGCTGGATCGGCTGGGGGAGCCTGGTCTGCTGCGTCCTGTGGGCCCCGGGACCACGGCCCTGCCTGGAGTTGCACCCGAAGAGGAAAGACCGAGGGCGGTCTGACAGGACACGGAAGTGGGGCAGCCTAAGCTAACTGCTAGCCCATGCAGACTGGTAGATCCAACAGTCATCCTGGCGTTCACTCTCTTGGACGGTGTCTTCTTTTTTTTTATATATATGTTTTTGTTTTCTAGTTTTTTTACAGGTTGGATAAATGTGTTCTTGTAGTTTGGATATGTGTTTTTGTCTCTGAGTTACACTGCTGTGGGCTGTGGTAAACAATATTTTGTTTCATTTCATGTGTGCAGGTGCATGGAAATGAAATGACAAATAAATGTTCCTGAATGTTCCTGATTCAAAAATAAACAAAAAAATAATGAATAAATAAATAAATCAGATTTATCGAGTTGTGTTTGATGGAATCTACCTTCAACCTGGCTTTAACTACAGTGCTACTCCACCAGGAGATGCATATTTAATCTGAAGGAAACAATGCTGGCCTTTGTAGATGCCCTACCTCTGTTTATGGCCGCCTGTTTGGAAGTTTATAACTACGGTGATAAGTTACAGGCGTGCAGAGAAGCAATGACAGAGGCACTATGGTCTCGAATCCTTTGGCAGGCTCCATATCTTTGATAAACTGTGTCGTTAAAAGATGAACGGGTCCGCCGTGCGCTTAATAAAAAATATGAGCAGGTGAGAGAGGCAAAGTTTACAGGGGACAGTTGATGAAACAAACCGCTAGCACGTCTGCTCATCACTGTCAAGGACACACTGTCATCTTTGTCCCCTAGAATTATAATCAACACCGCTTCTGGCTTCGTTATCGCGCTCCCTCATCGAGGCCATCAGGGGTCAGCGCTATGGTTCCTGCCCCCCCCCCCTTTGAATGTTCAATATTAGCACAAAGCTGCATTAGTCTCCCACACAGCATATATTAGCGTTGAGTGTATTTGTTTTTCCAACATGACTCAGTTAGGGGCTAACAGGAAACGCTAACTGATAAATTGGTGTGAAATGACCTGAGAGTTTAGCAGGTGGACCCGCCTCTTACGCCTAGTTCAACAATTCATGTAAGTTCATTTGACAAAGAACTAGGGCTGGGCATGAATGCAATGCTATGGTGCATTGTCCTTCAGTCATATTGTAGTGAGATAAAATATGGACGTTGTTATATCGTCGTACACAATTTTGTTGTCTAGATTAATTGTAAAAATACGGCCTATTTCCCATATTGTCCAGCACCACAAGGCACTATAATGTAGCGAATTCGGGGGACAACGCAACCACAGGAACTGCGCGGCCGGGAAGCGAACCTGTATCGCCCGCACCGCAAGAGACATCGCTGACCGCTAGACTAAAGGGTCAGACCCGCCAGCCAACGGCCAGCGTGTCTTCTTATCCATGCACGTTACACTAGCCCCCTCCTCCGGGAAGCGCGTCCCCGTGCTTAAGCATATCAGCTCCTTCACGCCTCAGGGCGCCTACGCTTCCGATGGCCTTACGGTCTCACCATCCCACTTCTGACACCAATGTAGCGAATTCGGGGGACAACGCAACCACAGGAACTGCCGCGGCCGGGAAGCGAACCTGTATCGCCTGCACCGCAGGAGACATCGCTGACCGCTAGACTAAAGGGTCAGACCCGCCAGCCAGTGGCCAGCGTGTCTTCTTATCCATGCACGTTACAATAATATACATTTTCCTAAACAGTAGAGGAAGACCACACTGGCCCCTGAACAAATTGGCCTAGATTGAGAGACACCCCCCACCCCCCCCCATTAAAAAAAACAAGTTTTTCTGTGAAAGGTTGAAAGTGCTGATCAGTTATCTTTCAGCGAGGCAAAGGGGTCATCCCCTTCCTTTCATCCCCCCCGTGGGGAGCCACAAGAGAACGAGGGGCGGAAAAAAAGAGAGGCAGAGAAAGTGAGAAAAAGAGAAGGAGAGTTAGTGAAAGAGGAAGAGGCAAAGAAAATGCTAATCCTGCAGGTTCATTTCTTTTTTTTACTGCTTTTTTTCCACATGCACGCACGCACACACACACACACCATCTCTTAGCCTCTCATCCGGTGCATGGTGCTCAAGGAACTGATTAGAGTGCATGCTGAAATTGGAAAGTGTGGTGCAAGAAGGAAGGGAAAAAACGAGAAAAAAAAACAGAAGAATGGCAATAGGGAAGTATGTGGAGCGAAATGAGGGAAGCAGCCAAAAGGAAAAAAAAGAGAAAGAAAAAAATAATCTTGCTGATTAATATTCATGCCCACATCCTTACTGTAACTCTGGTGGTGTATTGATGAGCGCAATGGCCTTCAGATTAAGAAAAAGAGAATGCAAGGAGAAAAGGAGGTGGGTGGGAGGCTGGCACATAGAGAGAGGAATGAGGACAGGTAGGTTTGCATGAGGAGAAGCCAAGATGAGACCAGAGGAGTCAAGGACAGAGGATGACAAAGGGATGGTCGGCACATGAAAGCATTGGGGGAAGAGAGAAGGAAAGAGCAGAAGACAGCAGAGGATTAGAGGTAAGGGGAGGAGAAAAGAGGGAGATATCTCCCCAGTGGTTTCTACAGAGGCTTGATTAGAGACTGTTTTATCAGTGCCCAGTCGCCAGAACTTTAACCTTGAGCTGCCATGAACAAACAAATGAGTTTTAAACCACATACACACACACACACACACACACACAGAGAGAGACTTCACTACATTTACTGTGTATTCTCTCCCTTGCTCGCTCTCTCTCTCTCTCTCTCTCTCTCTCTCTCTCTCTCTCTCTCTCTCTCCTGAAGTTCGATATGCAGGATGTGCTAGAGGCTGGCAATATTAATGAATTCCCCTCTCCTCGCTGAGAGGTCACTAATATAGATCCTTCCAGAGGACCCCTCACGCCTTTCATCTATCTGCTTTAGAGGGAGGATTCAGCCCTCTGAGGCCCACCAGTGATGCAACAGTAGAATCAGCGCTGTTGCATGATAACACACGGGAACACACACCAAAATTACTCATGAGCACAAACCTGCACACGTGTGAACAATCCCAGCTGGATCGCAATGGACGCTTGAGCTCCATAAACCTGACAGCTCCTGTTCCTCATTTTGCCATCTCTTCGTTTGACCTTTGCCCCCCATCCCCACCCCCTGGGCTTAATTCCTCGCTCTCCTCCTGACATTTCTCTCAAATCCTGCTCCTCCTCCTCCTCTCCCCACAACTCACTGTCACCTGCTTTCCATTATAGTCGAGACCCGAATATTTTAATTCACCTTGGTCTCGACCTCTATGAACCTGTCATGTTCTTCATCAGGCCTTCCTGATGGCCTCAGCTTCCTCATAAACTGGCAGCCTCTCCTGCATTTCTGTGTATTTGTCAACCAGCTGCCGGTTAAAACTGAGGTCAGGGGGAATGGGCAACCTGCTAACTTGTTGCCCAGTCTGTCTGTCTGTCTCTCTCTCTCTCTCTCATACACCGATAAGAGATTTTTCCCGGGTTTATTTTGGAAGAGTATATATACCCATTTAAATGGCTGAGGGATATGGGGCAGCCTGCCTCGTCTAGCAGTTGGCGAGATTGTCTCTTGATCAAACTGACACAAACTCAGCCTCTATACAGAACAACAGTGTGGAGTAGCAATTTTCTTGCACAAGATAACAACCCAGTCTCTCTGCAAAAGAGCATTGGTTGTCATGATAATAGTGATAATGGGATACTTTATAAATCCTGTTTGAGGCGTTCTCTTTATGCTTGCCTCCCTCCAGTGAGTGCCTAGGTTTGCTGACAATAGTGTTAAGCTGTGTTTGGGTCAACCTCGGTGCCCTAAATATAAAGTTATGCGATCCCAGAATCTGTGATGGATTGGTAACCTGTCCAGAGTGTCTCCCTACCTTCCATCTAAAGTCTGCTCTGTGATAGACTCCAGAGCCCCTTGACCCTGAATTAGATTAAGCGGGTACAGAGGATGAATACATAAATGAACAAATGACCCTGGAGTGACCTGAAACGAACACAGCCAAGTGACTCACCTTGACATTGTGTGTCCTTCATAGCTGGCTCAAATCCAGAAGAGCAGGTGCAGGAACCCACAGGGACCATCCACTCACCATCCCCATTGCAGTAGAGCTTCAGAGGCACGGACACCTCCAGGGCGTTGGGGACGCAGGTGCCCGGTGCAATGACCAAAGACGTTGCCTCAGCCCCGGTCGCCGTCTCGGGAAAGACGGCAAAGTTGGCGATGGTGGTGGAGCACTTCTTATAGAAGACCCTCACCGAGATCAGTGACATGCAAGCACCTAGGTCCTGGAAGGCCAGGTAGAAGCCGGCCTTGGAGAGGGGTCCAAAACTCCGCACTTTGGTGTTTACCCGCCCGGACTCCAGCATGAAGAAGCTCTCATCGGGGGCAATTGTGTCCACCTTCACGTAAGGGTTCTCCATCCAAAAGGGACTAGTAGCTGTGGCAGAGTCAGAGTCGGATTCATAGTAGAAGAGGTTGAAGGTCTCTTTGCAGGACCCGGGGATGTTGGGGATACTGTTGCAGTCACGTACAGTGAATTTCATCTCCACGTACACACGCAACACGTCCTTGCGTGGGATGAAGTCGCTACGCAGCCAGTTGTTTTGGTTGAGCTCACGTACATTGCAAACCTGGTACGTCCGGATAGGGTTCATGGCATCATCGTAACCGCTTACCTCTTCCCACTGTGAATATGGGAGGAGAGAAAGAGGAAGTGGTTAGATTGTATATTCATTTGTTGATACAGGCAGAAGATAACCAAACATTCACACTTCACACATTCATAACTGGTGTCAACCAGTTAGGCTTGGGACACCCATGGCCTATATGCACAGATCATGAAATTGTACTCCTTCTATTGTCTTGTATCCATACGCCTGCAGTTAGATCCTAAGATTTCAATTGCACTACCAGTAAAAGTAGGTGACTACCAGGACCTATTGATTTAGGAATAAAGAAAAATTACATTTTGGTGCCTTTTTTTTTGGGTTGGGGGGGGCTTTTTAAATTGCGTCATGAGCGTTTCTCCTCAGCCAAACTCAGATTTTCATCTCCAGCACCCGTAAGCGTGAGCCAGGAACGGACAGCGAATTCATCACAATTACAGCCGACTGTCAGCCCCCTGCTGCAGAGCCACTGTGGCGTGTTTACCTCATATCTGTTTGGAAGAAACGGCCACATTGCTTCACAACCAATTACGCTTCAATTACGGAGCAATGATCGCATCGTCCTCTAATACGGTTGGGGAAGAGGCGCTGGTCAACCTTCATGCTTTCTCTCTTTACACTCTTTCACGTCCTTCAGTGGTACTACAGCACCCAGGGGGTGAATTACCAAGGATAAAATGGGATTTAATTTTCTAAACTTTGATTACCAGCTTCATTAAATGAGTGCAAGCAAAACAGACACTGAAAGCTTTGGAGTGAGACGCTGGAATCTAATACGTTTTTCAATCTCCAGTAAGGACATTATCATTAGATCGGTTCTCTCCATAAAAAGGCCTCGGGTGTGTGCACGTTTGCACGTTTGTGTGTTTGTTCTTCCGTAAACGTTAAGCGGTCTGTGAATGTATTCTCATTTTCGGGAGAATTTCAGCAGGTCTTACACAGAACAGCAGACTGTTCAAAATGAATTGTTGAAGGTTTATTCCTCAAGGACACGTCCACATGGCTGCTGATATACATACACATTGGCCAGACCAGGGAAATCAAACATATAAACTTATGGTTATTGCATGCATATCCAACTATCAAGTCTCATCCACACATGCTACCTAACCCGTAAACCTTCCCTCAACTTTATGTGTTGGGCTCATGTGGGAATGCGAGTCGGACTTGATATTCCCTGAAAGTGTTAGCGTCAATGGACCTGCCTAAAATAAGGGGGCTACTTCCAGACTGGGCAGAGAATGAAACCAGTAGTCAGTAATGTGGTACAGTCATATGAAAGATCGACAGGGAATGAGACAGAATACAATGTCATGGGCATCCAGGTGGCATGGCGGTCTGTTCCGGTTCGAATCCCTGTGTTACCTCCGGCTTGGTCAGGCGTCCCTACAGAAACAACTGGCCGTGTCTGCAGATGGGAAGCCGGATGTGGGTATGTGTCCTGGTCGCTGCACTAGCGCCTCCTCCGGACAATCAGGGGCACCTTTTTCAGGGAGGAGGGGAAACTGACGGGAACAGCGTGATCCTCCCACGCGCTACGTCCCCCTGGTGAAACTCCTCACTGTCAGGTGAAAAGAAGTAGCTGGTGACTCCACATGTATCAGAGGAGGCATGTGGTAGTCTGCAGCCCTCCCCGGATCGGCAGAGGGGGTGGAGCAGCGACCGGGATGGCTCGGAAGAGTGGGGTAATTGGCCAAGTACAATTAGGAAGAAAAAATCCACAAAAAAAAAATGACGTCACGTCATGTCATATGTGAATGTATGCGCTCTGTGAATCATACAGACATACGCTGTTTGTGTGAACAGGAAAAAAAAAAACACCAGCTGTGTTACAGAATGGATGCTTGCAAGCGGCTGTAGAAAACCACTCCACCTCCCTAAACTAAAACACCAAGGTCTGATTTGACAAGACACGTCTGATAAAAAAAATAAAGAATAAAAAAGGCCATGTTCGCTCCACTTCGTCCACTTGAGCTTCCCCTGGAGACGGACGTTTGCTTTGAAACATCTGACAGTCTCCAATACAAAAGCGCTACCAATTTCCTTTCTATGGCCAATGTTTTTTCTTTTTCTTTCCAAGCTCTGAGCATCTTAATTAGGACTCTGATCTGGACGTAGTAGAGACAAGGCCATTCATCCAAGACTCTGGAGACCTTACGGGAGAGAAGGAGCTTAGTTCTGCCATGGTATTAGAACGAATGGCTGTTGAGAGAAAGAGAGAGAGAATGAGGAAAAAAAGAGGGAGTAGGGGCGGCCGGAGGGAATCGATAATCACCGGCCGGGTCAGTGGGACATCTAAAAGCATGAAGTGTCAATGGGTATTTAGCTCAGTGTAATAAATAACCCTCTGCAGAGGGGGCGATAGTGCCGAGTAGGTATGTGTGCTTGAATATACTAATGTGTGTTTCCCAAATGTATGCTGTGCATGTCTGTGTGTGTGTGTGTCTGTGTGTGTGCGTGCATGTGTGTGTGTGTGTGTGTGTGGTAGAGAGAGGTCTTATGTGAGACCACACAAGAGTCAAGAAACGTGGGCCGATCCTGCTTACCAAAGCTGAATAAATTAAGTGCGTCGTGTGAATGAGGGTCAACTTCCCTGGCATTGATTTTAAACAAGATAAATTGTTATTTGAGGTGTGCAATCCACTCCATTTCCCCCTTTGTCCTTTCCGATCTAAGCTTCTGATTTTACTTTCAGATTAAATTGGGCCTCAGAACAGATGTGAAAGGAGCAAGAAGAGAGGTATTTATTCAAATCACCTTTCCTGTCAGACCCCCATGATAACTAGGCGAGAGCTGTGGCATCTAGGATTAGCTTTAAACATTTGCTGCAATGCTCGCTCCAAAACGATTACATTGAAAGACATTTTGTAACTTTTTTCCCCAACATGTCCTGGCTCGCATTTTGTAAAAGTTGATAGCAATACGCTAACAACAGTTATTATCTCCTCACATGGGCCCCTGCCTCTCACAGGCTAACTAGCTAGCAATCTCATTATCGGCATATAACTATGGAAAACCCTAGGGGCTTCATTCCAGGCCCGAGGAGAGCCATTAACCCTCACCGAAGAATGGAATTTCCCTTTTACCACCCATCTGTTTTGGGGTAGGAATGACACAGCATATACACATACTAAATATACACAGACAAACACACATAGACCCACATATACAGGAAATCCAGACACACCAGCAGACTGATGCAGAGGAAAACAAATAGCACAACCTCACACACACAATTACACACACAATTACACACACACACACAATTACACACACACAGACACACACACACAAGCTTACAGGCAGACAGCACTGGTTGCAGACAAAAGATCATATATGTACACACTTGAAACCCATAAACCCATGGGGGTTGGTATATGTAGTCACTGCCTTGCAGACATCGAGACTTGGGCAGAGAGGTGTGCAAGCAAACACACACACACACACTCACAAATGGCCTCCGCACAGTGGGAAAGATAGTGGTGGATATACGCCTATTGTCTCTCCAGGGGCTCATTGTCTACAAGGGACAGAGACACAATCCCACTGGCCAAGTTCTCTGTCTGTAGCTTCCTCCATGTCGTGCAGCGTGTCGGAGCGTGACTAACAGCTTAATGGACAGGGAGGGTGACAGAATGGTGGTGCAAGGGCCCCTTCTCCACATACAGAGCAAATCGGAGAGAGACGCTGTGACTCAGATGGCTGGACAGCTTCCCCATGAACGAGAGGGAGAGGAAGAGAGAGAGTGCGTGTGTGTGTGTGTGTGTGTGTGTGTGTGTGTGTGTGTGTGTGTGTGTTTGCGTGCATGCGTGAGTGTGTGAGTGTGTGTGCGACGAGATAAAGAGAGACAGAAAAGTGAGCATTTGTGTTTGTAAGCAAAATCTGGGTGATTGAGATTTGCTAGGTGGGGAGAAAGTGCATGTGTGTGAGATAAAAAGACAGAGAGACAAAGATTGGAGAAAAGGAGTAGAGCTGGGGGAGATCCACGCAACAGACGGGGAGAGAGAGAGAGAGAGAGAGAGAGAGAGAGAGAGAGAGAGAGAGAGAGAGAGAGAGAGAGAGAGAGAGAGAGAGAGAGAGAGAGAGAGAGAGAGAGAGAGAGAGAGAGAGAGAGAGAGAGAGAGAGATGTTCTTTTTCTTGGCATTCGCTTTGTTCTTCTTCCTGTCATATTCTTTAACCTCATATGTTTGTGTGATTCTCTGATTTCATCTGCAGGCAGCGTGGCTCAGGAGGCGGAACTGGTCGTCTGGTATTTGGAAGGTTCCTAATTCCATCCCCGCCTCCTCGAGAGAGCGTGTCGAAGTGTCCTTGAGCAAGACACTGAACCTCTAACTGCTCCTGATGAGCAGGTTGGCATTTTGCATGGCAGCACCCTCCATCAGCGTGTGAATGTGTGTGAATGGGTGAATGTGAGGCATACACTGTAAAGTGCTTTGAGCGGTCGGTAGACTAGAAAAGTGCTATATAAATGCAGTTCCATACACACACACACACACACACACACACACACACACACACTCACACACACACACACACACACACACACACACACACACACACACACACACACACACACACACACACACACACACACACACACACACACACACACGTCATCCCACCCTTCTCTCCCTATACATATTTGCTTGTCCTCTCAGTTCACATATTGCTTCATATTGCAACACTTGCTAGTTGAAATCAGACAGACGGCTGTGTTCCCGTTGCGCGACTTTGAAAGCAGACGAGCAAACATACACACAGCGCGCATCACTCCTGAATGAAGAGGTGCAGCACAAGAGGTGGAGAGTCCCGCCGAACGAAGCAGCAGCCAGGACTGTGTTTTTACATTTGCTGAGCACGACTGCAGGTGAGCACGACTGCAGGATGAAACAGACAGGAAATAGACAGAATGTGTGTATGTGTGTGTGTGTGTGTGTGTGTGGGGTTCCAATCGTTCTCAGACAAGTACCGTATGCTGCGCGATCCGCCGAGAGATGGGGAAAAAAAATGTCAAAAAAGGAGGGAGATTAGGGAGTCGTCTTTAACCTGAACAACAGGCTCGACTGCGGCTTTTTTTCTAAAACGTGTGATGGGGTAAATCTGGGGGTGCAGGAGGCCCCTCCACTGTACTCCTCGGTCTTGAAAAGGAGCATCTGCCGAGGGTTCAATTGGGGGAAAAAAAAAGAGGGAGTGTTTTTTCAGTGTCGGTGCCCAGATTTTGATGGGCCGGTGGCAGCATCGCTGCATAGAGGCTTTATGGGGGGGAAGGGAAAGGAGGAGGGCAGATAGTAAAGCAGGATGGATGGATGGATGCCGGGGTGGTGGGGGGTGGGGGGTTATGGAGTGGGTTGGCTAGGGACCTGCTCTTTGTCGTTCCTGAGGTGGTCAGTGTGTCCAGCTTCATTATAGCTTAATTAC